>NC_048574.1:74169767-74469767 GCF_013265735.2 Oncorhynchus mykiss
TTAATTATATAACCAGTGATTTTCAAGGGAATATACCTTATTAATGCCTCATGAGCTTAGTTCAACTGCCGTACCCCATCAGAACCCCAAAATAATAGCTTGTTTAAAAAAAGTTAACGTGAAAAACTACTGTATAGCCTCAAAACATAATGTTGATATTATGGCTGTTCCACTTTATTGTTTGAATTGCAGATTGCCCCTTTAACAACAAGTCCAATGCTAGCATGCTGTATTTCACAAAATGACATGAAATTAATCACTTAAAAAATGGCAAAAAATCTTCTACTATTTGCCGTGTCCAAGTACAGTATGTTTAAACTACAGTTGCAGGCACTAAAAAGTTAGACTGCGCCACGGTATTGGCAGAACAATTTTAATCAAATGCGTATTTAGAAAAATGCTCTATAATTTCCTAGAGATTGTTTGTCACATAAACCTGTTCTTTAAGTACCCACAACTGTCAGTCTAACGTGTCTCCGGCCCTCTACGGCATGACAGCCTTCCCTCTCTGTAGAGGTGCATCAGGGGTGAGACCAGGACACTGAAGATGTTAACAATGAGCAACAAGGGGAAGACATTGCAAATGTAGTCAAGACTGGATGACGCAGTGGTGTAACCAACGACAACCGGGATGAAGCTTGCAAAGATAATCAACAGGTTTGTTAAGACGATCCCAAAAGCTCTCATCTTATGTGGGTCTGTCATCCCCTGTTTCTTCTCTCCTCCTCTGCCCCCCTCTACCTCTCCTGGACCAGGCTGCTTCAGCACACGCAGGATGAAGAAGCAGCAGAGAGAAATGATGGCCAACCCAAGGCAATAGACACTAATGAGTACTTGAGCTGCAGCTTCTTCATAACCGATTGAGGCGATTGGAGAACATGCAAAAGCGAGCGACAGCAGCCAGACCGTGGTTGAACACGCCACCCTGTACCTCCGGAGCCTGTACTTGAGGAAAGACACAGGTTGGACCACAGCCATGTAGTGCTCCACACAGATGCAGCTCTGGAGCAGGGGCCTGCAGGTCCACGAGAGGAAATAGAGGAAATAAACAACACGCAGTATCATGACATTCTGTACGAAGTAGCTGATCACCTCAACGAGACCCTGGACACAGAACACCAGTTCCACTGCAAACAGGTTAACAGGGAAGACCTGGGTGGGTTTGAGACCTCCGGAGAGACTTCCAGTCAGAGAGAGCCAGAGACACCAGACCAGAGTTGGTGTCCCTAGGAGGAAGCACAGGGCCTGGGCAGCACCAGACAGCACTAGCCCAACATAGCCCTGGGTCAAGCAAACCCCCCAGCTGATGTTAGTGTGGTTTCCTGAAGAGACATTCATCCTTTCGGAACAATATCCGAGCACACTGAGATACGAGAGAGGGGAGATGACATAATAAATTACTTTATGTTTCAATATATTGTTGGCAAAATAGTGATGCAATAAACTGAAACAAAAATACGTAAAAAATAACTCTATCTATTGTTATGTCAGTCAAGATATTGTACATTGTCTCAGAAAGTCTGAATGAAAATATGAGCTGTAAAACCTTTAGCGGAAGATAACATCCTCAATAATTATAAAATGTACCATAACCTACCCTCGTTGTTTTTGTTCCTTGGACCTTGATTCACAATATTCCTAATTCTCTCCTCTGAGACCAACCCAATGGTACAACACCTACATGTATAAGTGATTTAAGCCAAAGCTCTCTGTCCTGTGTTCTTCCCAACAAGTCACGTGTTGTGTTATTTACATACACACTCCTGTGGGCGTTGATAAATTGAGCACCATTGTATGACCAGTTTACAGTGTGTCATTATATTTGACTAGAAATCCCATCAAAACATCGAATTAACAAAACAAATAAATTGCATATGCCACACACACACACACACACACACACACACACACACACAGCTTCAAATTCAACCTGCTCAGGGATTTGCATTTTACTCTGAGCAGAAATAGAAGCATCATTGATAATACTCAGCACCTGTCAAATCATTTGGGCTTCAGACATACACAGTGTTAGTGATGTTTGGATTCCGTCTCTTTATAAATGCATAGTGAATGCAGAATAGGTTTGCACTTACAGGTAAACCATATGTTATATCTTCATAAACAAATACATACTGTACATTCTATGTTTAAAAACACATAATTTCTCAAGTTTTATAAATTTAATTTATGAATTATTGTCTACTGTAGAGTCACATATGTCCAGTTCGTAAGGAGTAAAATTATGTGGTCTAGTATGTAGTAGCTGGTAAATCAGTCACGGTAACGTATTGTAATGACTTCGATAAAACATAAATGAGGGAATGTCCACAAAAATTATTGAATTCTCGAATAAAAATGTTTTTTTGAACGTGAACTCCCAACGAACAGGAGGGCTTTCAGGGGGCCGCTCGAACACCATCTCTGCAGGGGAGTAGATCTCTCTAACAGCAAGGGTAGGGCAGGAGGTGGAGTCTTGGACAGGGGTGCAGCACGCCTTGAGGAACATGGGCAGGTGCTTGACCCAGTCACGCTGGTGTTGACAGATATGATGAGCAGCTGCAATGCAAGCTCTTTGTTGAAGCGCTCGACGAGGCCATCACTCTGTGGGAGAAGCGTAGTACAGCGTGTCTTGTGGGGCGACAAATGCAGGACCTGCACACCTACTCATTCCAGTTTATCCCTATTTTTTACTATTTTCTAGATTGTAGAATAATAGTAAAGACATCAGAACTATGAAACAACACATATGGAATCATGTAGTAACCAAAAAAGTGTTGAAGAAATCAAAATAGATTTCATATTTTAGATTATTCAAAGCAGCCACCCTTTGCCTTGTTGACAGCTTTGCATACTCTCTGCATTCTCTCAACCAGCTTTATGTTTTTCCAACAGTCTTGAAGGAGTTCCAAAATATGCAGAGCACTTGTTGGCTGCTTTTCATTCACTCTGCGGTACGACTCATCCCAAACCATCTCAATTGGGTTGAGGTTGGGTAATTGTGCAGGCCAGGTCATCTGATGCAGACCTCCATCATATCCTTCTTGGACCAAAAGCCCTTACACAGCCTGGAGGTTTGATGGGTCACTGTCCTGTTGAAAAACAAATGTTTTTTGATAAACCAAAAGACCAATTTCTAACGGTCTAATGTAACTTGCTTGTGTTTCTTGTTCAATGCAAGTCTCTTCTTCTTATTGGTGTCCTTTAGTAGTGGTTTATTGACAACAATTCAACCATGAAGGCCTGATTCACGCAGTCTCCTCTAAACAGTTCATGTTGACATGTGTCTGTCACTTGAAGTCTGTGAAGCATTTATTTGGGAAAGGGGAAATGGGGATTCCTAGTCAGTTGTTCAACTGAATGCATCCCACTGAAATGTGTCTCCCACATTTAAACCAGAGAGGTGTGGGTGGCTGCCATAATCGACATCCACGTCTTCGGCTACCATCTGAGGAGCGGCTCTAAAAATACTCTGCAAAATTGTCACCTGACTTGGGTCCACATCTCTGGCCAGAACTGTTTATATTAAGGTGCAGAACCAAGATACTTTTGGAGTAAAATTGTATTAAAAGGGCAGGAGCTCAAGCAGTAGAAAATCTCAGGTGCCGGTACTCAGCTTTGGTGAACTCCTGCCCAATTCAGGAACTGGGAGAACACCAGGAGAATGCAGGGGGTCAGTGGTGAACGTAGGGGATCAGGCACTGGGAGAATGCCAGGAGAATTCAGGGGTTCAGTGGTGGACGTTGGGGGTCAGGCACTGGGAGAACACCAGGAGAATGCAGGGGGTCAGTAGTGAACGTAAGGGGTCAGGCACTGGGAGAATGCCAGGAGAATGCATGGGGTCAGTAGTGAATGTAGGGGGTCAGGCACTAGGAGAACACCAGGAGAATGCAGGGGGTCAGTGGTGAACGTAGGTGGTCAGGCACGGCAAATTATAAGATTAGATTTTTCCTTTGTTCTCTCTCTTTTCTTGTCCCGACAGTTACTTGTTGCTGTTTCTATAGTTTTTGCGTGGGCTAAGGCCAGACAGCAACCCGTGAGAGTTCGGGTTCAATAAACCATTTTTTATGTGAGAACTCAAGAACTGTTGTGGACATTCACTCATTTATCATTTCTCGAGGTCATTATACAACATTACCATGACTGAAAGACAAGCTACTACTTACTAGCCTACATAATATTACTTTACTACTGAATTATAACATAGTACCATACTGTTAAAACTAACTACATATTTTAGAACATGATAAATACATTTAATAAAAAAAATATTAAACTTGTTTGAGATAATGGTATGTGGATGACTGTATAAAAAATATACAATGAAGACATCACATATGATTTACCTGTAAGTACAAATGTGTATGTCTGAAGCCGATATGATTTGATAATGTAAGGCGAAAGAGTCAGCCCTTTGCAAGTGGCTGGGTTAACCTGTGGGTGGGACAGAGAGGTGCTGAGTGACATAAGTAATGATGGTGTCATTTCTGCTCAGGCCAAAATGCAAATCCCTGAGCAGGTTGAAATTCCATCTGTGTGTGTGTGTGTGTGTGTGTGTGTATTATGTTAATCTGTTTTGTTCATCATATGTTTTGATAGGATTTCCAGTCAAATAAAATGACCTGCTGTCAACTAATCATACAATGGTGCTCAATACATCAATGCTCATCAACGTGTTTATGTAAATAACACAACACGTGACTTGTTGGGAAGAACACAGGACAGAGAGCTTTGGCTAAAGTCACTCATACATGTAGGTGTTATACCATCGGGTTGGTCTCAGAGTTCTCCTTGAGTGAGACGTACAAATATCACAAAGCAACGTCTGAGTTACCAAAACAACTAAGGTAGGTTATTTTACATTTTAATAGTTCTTTGAAGGACATGACAAAATATATTAAATAATTTGTATGCATATTGCATTATTATTTTCAGTGTATTAAAAAATAGTAATGAATCCTGTAATCTCCCCTCTCTCATCTCAGTGGGATCAGTGGGATCATTTACACAAGGATGAATGACTCTTCAGGAAACCACACCGATCTTGACAACTGGGATCTTTGCTTTGACCAGGGTTATGTTGTGCCAGTCGTCTACGTTGCTGCTCAGGTCCTGTGCTTCCTCATGGGGACACCAGCTCTGGTCTGGTGCCTCTGGCTCTCTATGAGTGGATGTTCCTCTGGGGGTCTCAAACCCACCCAGGTCTTCCCTATTAACCTGTTTGCAGTGGAGCTGGTGTTCTGTTTCCAGGGTCTCCTTGAGGTGGTCAGCTACCTATTCAGCCAGAACATCATGTTAGAGCAGGCAAAATATATCCTTTATTACCTCTCCTGGACCTGCAGGCCCCTGCTCCAGAGCTGCATCTGTGTGGAGAGATACCTGGCGGTGGTACAACCTGTGGCTTTCCTCAAGTACAGGCTCCGGAGGTACAGGGTGGTGTGTTCAACCACGGTCTGGGTGTTGTCTCTCACTTACGCATGTTCTTCTATCCATTTAATTGGTTACGAAAAAAACACATCTTATGTGCTCATTAGTGTCTATTGCCTTGGGATGTCCGTAATTTCTCTCTGCTGCTTCTTCATCCTGCGTGTGCTGAAGCAGCCTGGTCCAGGAGAGGTAGAGGGGGGCAGAGGGGGAGAGAAGAAACAGGGGAAGACAGACCTACATAAGATGAGAGCTTTAAGGATCATCTTAACCAACCTGGTGATTATCTTGACTTGTTCCATCTCAGTGGTTGTTGGTTTGGCCACCCTGTCACCCAGTCTTGATGTTATCTGCAATGTATTCCCCATGTTCCTGATTGTTAACATTTTCAGTGTCATAGTCTCACCCCTGCTGCACCTCTACAGAGAGGGAAGACTGCCATGCCGAATATCCCGTTTTCTGTGACAATATAGTGTTGTGTAAAATACACTATGAATTAAAATTGTTCTCAGAACCTGCAACTGTAGTCTAAATATATGTAGACAAGGCAAAGGTGTAGAAGAATGTTTATTTCTTATATTTGGTGAATAGTTTTGATTGTTTTAATTTGGTGGCATGTAGCAATACTATTTTGTGATATACTGCACGTTAGCGATATAGTTGTTGTTAACTACAGCTTCTTTAGCATTATAGTGAATATTGGTTTATTTTGTAAATGATAAAATGTATATTAGGACAGGCTGGAGAGATAGATAGCTAGATAGGTCTATTCATATAGCATTAGCATTATATAATGGATAGCCTTTTTCTTCATGTTAACTTGTAATTTGAATTCTGTCTCATGTGTGTCACTTATATCAGGGTTTCCCAAACTCAGTCCTGGGCACATTTAGTTTTTTTGCGTCTGCACTACAAAGCTGATTCAATAACCAACTCATCATCAAGCTTTGATTATTGGAATCAGCTGTGTAGTGCTAGGGTAAAAAACAAATTGTGCACCCAGGACCAAGTTTGGGAATCCCTGACTTGGTAGAGGATTAGGCCTATTCATTTAGCATTATAATTAAGTAATGGAATGTCTTCATTTTATGTTCTACTTTAAATTTAGGGACCATGTCTGTCACTAAGATTACATAATGATATTAAAATGTATGGGGACTGACTGTGCATGAGAATTGGTTAATTGTGTCATGGTTACACAACATTCTAGCCCAGGCAGTGCACACTCCTAGAAAACATTAGGCTCCATATACACTGGATAAAACATGGACCCACCTCAATGGCAAATGCACATTAATTAAAATGCCAATATATCAGTCAGATATAGGCAAGTCTAGATCAGTGTAATCTTGTGATGGGAACTCTTCAAATCATAATGTAGGTGCCAAATCCTAACCCCTGGACAGAGGTATAGACACTCATTCTTCCCAGAGAAGAACAAACTGCAGATTATACAGTGGAAACTCTTGTTTTGAAAAGCCACCGTAACTTGAATCAATTTGTGGTGGCCCTTTGGTCCAGGTGAACTAAGAGCTCTTCACCATCAACCAGTCTGTTATGGAGCTTCTCTACTGCCTATACTCACCCCTATTGGTCACCAACTTCCTCTTCATCAAAAGTTTTATCCTTCATTCTACGAGGGGGTTTTGGCTTGGTCGAGGTCAGATGGCTCTTGTTACAGAGCTGCATCTGTGTGGAGCGCTAACTGGCGGTGGTCCACCCTATGGCATGTGTGATCATGGCATGGTTGCTGACACTTTAAATCAAACCAAATCAAATCAAATGTATTTGTCACATACACATGGTTAGCAGATGTTAATGCGAGTGTAGCGAAATGCTTGTGCTTCTAGTTCCGACAATGCAGTAATAACCAACGAGTAATCTAACCTAACAATTCCACAACTACTACCGTATACACACAAGTGTAAAGGGATAAAGAATATGTACATAAAGATATATGAATGAGTGATGGTACAGAACGGCATAGGCAAGATGCAGTAGAAGGTATCGAGTACAGTATATACATATGAGATGAATAATGTAATGTAACATTGTAACAATGTAACATAATGTAACATTATATTAAGTGCCATTGTTTAAAGTGGCTAGTGATATATTTTACATCAATTTCCATCATTTCTCATTATTGAAGTGGCTGGAGTTGAGTCAGTGTGTTGGCAGCAGCCAATCAATATTAGTGGTGGCTGTTTAACAGTCTGATGGCCTTGAGATAGAAGCTGTTTTTCAGTCTCTCGGTCCCAGCTTTGATGCACCTGTACTGACCTCGCCTTCTGGATGATAGCAGGGTGAACAGGCAGTGGCTCAGGTGGTTGTTGTCCTTGATGATCTTTATGGCCTTCCTGTGACATTGGGTGGTGTAGGTGTCCTGGAGGGCAGGTAGTTTGCCCCCGGTGATGCGTTGTGCAGACCTCACTACCCTCTGGAGAGCCTTACGGTTGTGGGCGGAGCAGTTGCCGTACCAGGCGGTGAAACAGCCCGACAGGATGCTCTCGATTGTGCATCTGTAGAAGTTTGTGAGTGTTTTTGGTGACCTCCTTGTGTCAGTGGGGGTTACCTGAGGAGCCATCTGATTCAATCCGGTGTCTTCGCAGAGGTTCTGTTCATCGACGTGTTCTGCAATGTCTTCATACTGAGGGTTCTGAGCAGATCCGGTCCAGGGAATGGAGGGAAGGAGAGAAAGGGTGAAAATAGGAGAGAGGGAACCTGTTGAAAACCAGAGCATCCCATCCCGTCCAGATTATCCTGTTGACCTTGATGATGAACTAGTCTCCTACAATCATTGGGGCATTCCTTCAGGATCACATTTCTTTGAGATCATTCTCCTTCACTGTGTTAGGTTGCTTACTCAGCCCCTCCTCTACCTACACTGGGCTGGCAAACTGCCCTGCATCTGGGTTTAAAGAGAAGGATAACTCCACTGTAGGGAAATGAATGTTTGAAATTCTAAGGTTATCATTCTGTTCCCTTCCTTTTAATCATATTGTTGGGGTAAAGGGGTTGATTGGTGTGTGTGTGAAATTCCCATGTTATTTGTTGTTATATACCTGTTAATCTATGTCAGGGATGGGCAACTTTGATGGGTGTGGGGGGCCATAAAAAATCTGAACTCATGCAGTCAGAGCCGGCCCTAGCCTTTTGGGGGCCCCTCCATCTAGTGAGTAAAACATTTTACCGGCCTCCCTCTTGACGTCACAGTAAAAAAAAGTTCATTTCCTGCAATTCTACAAATGTTGCCTTTGGTTGAAGAGAACATTTTGCCGTTTTAAATTCTACTTGTGTATTCTACTACTCTAACCTTAAGTTGAGACCCCAAGATACATTTTGAGATTTTGCTATCCCCTCATGCGGACAATTACAACCTATTCCTGACTGTTTTGCATGATTTGACTAAATGTATACCCATACTTTTTCTTTGAAAAATCAAGCAGTCACTTTTCGACTATTGAGTTGTCACGACTTCCGCCGAAGTTGGCTCCCCTGCCCGTTCGGGCGGTGCTTGGCGGTCGTCGTCACCGTCCTACTAGAAGTTGGCTCCCCTGCCTGTTCGGGCGGTGCTCGGCGGTCGTCGTCACCGTCCTACTAGCCGCCACCGATCCCTTTTTCGTTTGTCTGTTTGTTTTGTTAATAGTTTCACCTGTTTCTGTTGTTTCGTTTAATGAGCTTCCCTATTTTTAGTAGGTGGACCCGCCCTTGTTTTGTGTGGGATTGTCTTCATGTTACGTGTGTGCGTTTTAGGTAGAGGTGGATTTATTTTCTTAACTTGGCACCCAGTGTTTTTTGGGTTGTATGTCACGTTATATGTACGCTCCCTGTATTGTTGGGCTTATCATTTTGTGTGTCGAAGTAAAGAGCATTTTTCCCCAGTGGAACTCTCTGCGTCTGATTCCTTCACCCACCTAGTCCCGCGTGACATGAGTTGTGTTCTATATTTTAATGTATTGCTGTATGTTTTTAAAGAAGTGTGGAATGTCGTGGTAATTTCCTGTATTACTAAGTGAAAGGAGAGTTTACAAACCACACACAAGTCAGAGTTATACTTTAAAATCCATCTTTTAATAATATGAGCTTCACCAATAGCCTTTTGACTCTCAGATCAATTTAGTGTCTATAAATGAATTCTGAAAGTGCTTACAAAACAATTCTTAGTATCATGTATAACCAAGACACATCCATCTCAAATCACATGACGAAACACAGACCTCAGGAACAGTTCACAAAGAACCTTTTACTTGAAAGTGGAGTATCCCATAGCTAGATAGCATTAGCTATAAATTGTTGTTCAGTTTGCTCTCTTAGACGAGGAACTTCTCGTTCTTGGTACAACATAGTACCAAAACATTACCTCATCCAAAGGCATATATCAATTGTCAACTCTAGATAATCCCATCTCAAATACAACCCCGCCTGGACAAGCTCACAGAGAGGAGAGTGAGCCTCTAGGTCAAGATAAGGGCAACATCAGAGGGGACATGCAATGGTTCCAGACACTGCCATACTCTTCCCCCAAATGGGAAAAGTAGGGAGGGACTAGCACACAGACATTGTGGAGCCCTTCACATGGTTTAACAGATAGTCTCAACAATGAAGACAATCCTTACCTCTCCCCTCTCTGGGCCCCAAGTGACTTTCCCCACATGGTTTAACAGATAGTCTCAACAATGAAGACAATCCTTACCTCTCCCCTCTCTGGGCCCCAAGTGACTTTCCCCACATGGTTTAACAGATAGTCTCAACAATGAAGACAATCCTTACCTCTCCCCTCTCTGGGCCCCAAGTGACTTTCCCCACATGGTTTAACAGATAGTCTCAACAATGAAGACAATCCTTACCTCTCCCCTCTCTGGGCCCCAAGTGACTTTCCCCACATAAGCATATTTATGAAAATGTATAAAACATCTTACTTATCAATGTTACCTAACTAATTCTGATTCTGCTACGACATTCCCTTCTCAATGGACTTGTCCCTTCCGGTGAATCAGAACAGTAATTACATAATCAATATTTAAAATCAATTTTAAAATCAAATCCCTTCAAAGTGAAATACCTTAGCTTATATGTAAGTTTTCTACCTTCTGAAACTTAGTTTACAACCTTTATTCTACAAGACAAACTTATATGTAAGCTTTCTACCTTCTGAAACTTAGTTTACAACCTTTATTCTACAAGACAAACTTATATGTAAGCTTTCTACCTTCTGAAACTTAGTTTACAACCTTTATTCTACAAGACAAACGTATATGTAAGCTTTCTACCTTCTGAAACTTAGTTTACAACCTTTATTCTACAAGACAAACTTATATGTAAGCTTTCTACCTTCTGAAACTTAGTTTACAACCTTTATTCTACAAGACAAACTTATATGTAAGCTTTCTACCTTCTGAAACTTAGTTTACAACCTTTATTCTACAAGACAAACTTATATGTAAGCTTTCTACCTTCTGAAACTTAGTTTACAACCTTTATTCTACAAGACAAACTTATATGTAAGCTTTCTCCCTTCTGAAACTTAGTTTACAACCTTTATTCTACAAGACAAACTTATATGTAAGCTTTCTACCTTCTGAAACTTAGTTTACAACCTTTATTCTACAAGACAAACTTATATGTAAGCTTTCTACCTTCTGAAACTTAGTTTACAACCTTTATTCTACAAGACAAACTTATATGTAAGCTTTCTCCCTTCTGAAACTTAGTTTACAACCTTTATTCTACAAGACAAACTTATATGTAAGCTTTCTCCCTTCTGAAACTTAGTTTACAACCTTTATTCTACAAGACAAACTTATATGTAAGCTTTCTCCCTTCTGAAACTTAGTTTACAACATTTATTCTACAAGACAAACTTATATGTAAGCTTTCTCCCTTCTGAAACTTAGTTTACAACCTTTATTCTACAAGACAAACTTATATGTAAGCTTTCTACCTTCTGAAACTTAGTTTACAACCTTTATTCTACAAGACAAACTTATATGTAAGCTTTCTCCCTTCTGAAACTTAGTTTACAACCTTTATTCTACAAGACAAACTTATATGTAAGCTTTCTACCTTCTGAAACTTAGTTTACAACCTTTATTCTACAAGACAAACTTGCACAGGTTTAATCACACAGAGTAATCCATTGTTGAGAAAAATAAAAACATAACATTGAAATGCTCCCTAAGTTACATGAGAACCCGTATCTACACACAGGCCTCATCACAACATATAGGACAGGCATCCCTCTAAGTCCTTATGATCAGAGATGTAGTCAGGAATAAAAAAAATAGGTCAGGGAAATCATTCATATTCCAAATCATAATTAAAAACACAACTAATTATCCAATTATCCAAAAAATGTAGAATGCCATTGCTCAGAGATTCAAATTGGTCTTATCACTCAAAGTAAAAAACTCAATTTAACACACATCAATATTGGCAGAATTTAAATTCATATTAACATTCAGTTCAATTATCCTATAATTCTACTATTAACTTGTTCTGGTATAGGGGTAGCTTGCGTCCCCCTTGGCCAACAGCCAGGGAAAATGCAGCGCGGCAAATTCAAATAAAATGATATAAAAATCAAACTTTCATTAAATCACACATGTAAGATACTAAATTAAAGCTACACTCGTTGTGAATCCAGCCAACATGTCAGATTTTAAAAAGGCTTTTCGGCGAAAGCATAAGAAGCCATTATCTGATGATAGCACAACAGTAAACAAAGAGTAGCATATTTCAACCCTGCAGGCGCTACACAAATCGCAGAAATAAAATATAAAACATGCCTTACCTTTGATGAGCTTCTTTTGTTGGCACTCCAATATTTCCCATAAACATCACAATTGGTCCTTTTGTTCGATTAATTCCGTCCATATATATCCAAAATGTCCATTTATTTGGCGCTTGATCCAGAAAAAAACTGCTTCCAAATTGTGCAACGTCACTACAATATATCTCAAAAGTTGCCTGTAAACTTTGCCAAAACATTTCAAACTACTTTTGGAATAAAACTTTAGGTATTTTTAAATGTGAATAATGTCTGTTGACAACTTGTGGAAGCGATAGGAAAAGGAATCTGGTTGAAATCCCTTTAAATGGAGCGAAGGCAGGCTATGGAACATGGAGCTTTCAAAATAGAAGCCACTTCCTGGTTTTATTTTCCTCAGGTTTCGCCTGCAATATCAGTTCTGTTATACTCACAGACAATATTTTGACAGTTTTGGAAACTTTAGAGTGTTTTCTATCCTAATCTGTCAATTATATGCACATTCTAGCATATGGGCCTGAGAAATAGGCCATTTACATTGGGAACGTTATCTTTTCAAACATAAAAATAGTGCCCCCTAGCTGAAAGAGGCTAATACAAGTCGATTATGTTTACTCATGTAACGTATTTCAATTACTTTACTACATCACATTAATCACGCAATGATAATTTGTTTGTTGGAAACCTTAGGCTTTGTACGACATTATGAATTACGTCTAGATTCCCTCTTAATTCGCTCTAACTTTATGGAAAACAGTTTATTCAATAAATCTCGCAACTCCCCTCATACTGGGAAGAAAAAATAAAACATTTCAGACCTTAAGGGCAGTTTTATTTCAAATGTTTTACCCAGAGCGTTTCAATTGTTGTGAAAAAGGCTTCAGGCACCCGAGAAAGTCCAGCAAGGTCCAGGACTGTCTCCTTAAGTTGATTCAGCTGCGGGATCGGGGCACCACCAGTAAAGAGCTTGATCAGGAATGGCAGCAGTTAGTTTGGAAGAATGCCTGCCCTGTGAGTTCTGCTATACTTACAGACATAATTCCAACGGTTTTAGAAGCTTTAGAGTGTTTTCTATCCAATGATAATTATTATATGCATATATTAGCAATTTTTGACAGATTTTTTTTCAGTTTACTATGGGTACCCAATTCCTCCAAAGGGGGCAGAAGTCAGCCCTATCTCTAGCAGGTTAATCACACAATGATAATTCGTTTGATGGAAACCTTAGGCTTTGTACGACATTATGAATTACGTCTAGATTCCCTCTTATTAATTCGCTCTAACTTTATGGAAAACAGTTTATTCAATAAATCTCGCAACTCCCCTCATACTGGGAAGAAAAAATAAAACATTTCAGACCTTAAGGGCAGTTTTATTTCAAATGTTTTACCCAGAGCGTTTCAATTGTTGTGAAAAAGGCTTCAGGCGCCCGAGAAAGTCCAGCAAGGTCCAGGACTGTCTCCTTAAGTTGATTCAGCTGCGGGATCGGGGCACCACCAGTAAAGAGCTTGCTCAGGAATGGCAGCAGTTAGGTGTGAGTGCATCTGCACGCACAGTGAGGCGAAGACTTTTGGAGGATGTCCTGGTGTCAAGAAGGGCAGCAAAGAGGCAACTTCTCTCCAGGAAAAACATCAGGGACAGACTGATATTCTGCAAAAGGTATAGGGGTTGGACTGCTGAGGACTGGGATATAGTCATTTTCTCTGATGAATCCCCTTTCTGATTGTTTGGGACATCCAGAAAAAAACTTGTCCGGAGAAAACAAGGTGAGCACTACCATCAGACCTGTGTCATGCCAACAGTAAAGCATCCTGAGACCATTCATGTGTGGGGTTTCTTCTCAGCCAAGGGAGTGGGCTCACTCACAATTTTGCCTAAGAACACAACCATGAATAAAGAATGGTACCAACACATCCTCCGAGAGCAACTTCTCCCAACCATCCAGGAACAGTTTGGTGACGAACAATGCCTTTTCCAGCATGATGGAGCACCTTGCCATAAGGCAAAAGTGATAACAAAGTGGCTCGGGGAACAAAACATCGATATGTTGGGTCCATGGACAGGAAGCTCCCCAGACCTTAATCCCATTGAGAACGTGTGGTCAATCCTCAAGACAAAAAACCCCCCACAAATTCTGACAAACTCCAAGCATTGATTATGCCAGAATTGGCTGCCATCAGTCAGGATGTGGACCAGAAAAAGAAAAAGAAGAGTCAACACTGCAAATATTGACTCTTTGCATCAACTTCATGTAATTGTCAATAAAAGCCTTTGACACTCATGACATGCTTTGTAATTGTACTTCAGTATTCCATAGTAATATTTGACAAAAACATCTAAAGACACTGAAGCAGCAAACTTTGTGGAAATTAATATTTGTGTCATTCTCAAAACCTTTGGCCACGACTGTAGATGTCCTAACTGACTTGCCAAAAATATAGTTTGTTAACAAGAAATTTGTGGAGTGGATAAAAAACGAATTTTAATGACTCCAACATAAGTGTACATGTATGTAAACTTCTTGCTTCAACTGTACATATACATATGTAATACAGACTATATTTTTTACTTTGCAAAATAATATTTTTATTTGTATTAGATCCTGTAAAAGCAATTACTTCTCTACTTCTGAGTGAAGTTCTATATTGAAATGTATTTCTTTATGTTTTAATAGAAGTGTGAAATTAAGCAAATCTCATTGATTCAAATGTTCAGCTCCTGTAACGGTTTTCTTGCGGTGAAGGAGAGGCGGACCAAAGCGCGGCATGGTTATTTTGATTCATGTTTAATAAAGCACTTCACATGAACAAACTAACAAAAACAAGAACCGTGAAAACCCAAAAACAGTCCTATCTGGTGCAAACACAGAGACAGGAACAATCACCCACAAACACACAGTGAAACCCAGGCTACCTAAGTATGATTCTCAATCAGAGACAACTAATGACACCTGCCTCTGATTGAGAACCATACTAGGCCGAAACATAGAAATACCCAAATCATAGAAAAACAAACATAGACTGCCCACCCCAACTCACGCCCTGACCATACTAAATAATGACAAAACAAAGGAAATAAAGGTCAGAACGTGACAGCTCCCTGTCTGTCGCTTATGATTACAGCATGTCATCAAATATGTATCCCCCGTTGAGCAGAATAGCCTACACTTTACAGACCATGCTGTTTCTTATATAGCTTATATAGCAAGAATGCTCAGGCATGGCTGGTTCAACCCCTCCAATATACATTGGCAGGCACCATAGGACACTTTAGGTTCATCCTGTGGTCATCTGCCTCTGGTGTTGTCTCCCAGATGCCAGGACAATTATGAATACTGAGGCCTTTGTCCTGTTCCTCCCGGCTATCTCTGCCTCGTTGACACCCACCACATCTTATCTATGCAATGCCAGCTGTAGGTTTTAAGGCTCCTCTCAGATCACACAGACATTTAATAGAACATAAATGCCTTAGTGTTTAGTTAAGTATATAATCATCAAATATCCAACAAAACAGGTAAATATGCGTTTATAGAGTAAACATGCTATATGAGGTCAGAGCTCAGGCCAAGCTCATGGTCTTTGAATTACATACAGTGCCTTGCGAAAGTATTCGGCCCCCTTGAACTTTGCGACCTTTTGCCACATTTCAGGCTTCAAACATAAAGATATAAAACTGTATTTTTTTGTGAAGAATCAACAACAAGTGGGACACAATCATGAAGTGGAACGACATTTATTGGATATTTCAAACTTTTTTAACAAATCAAAAACTGAAAAATTGGGCGTGCAAAATTATTCAGCCCCCTTAAGTTAATACTTTGTAGCGCCACCTTTTTCTGCGATTACAGCTGTAAGTCGCTTGGGGTATGTCTCTATCAGTTTTGCACATCGAGAGACTGACATTTTTTCCCATTGCTCCTTGCAAAACAGCTCGAGCTCAGTGAGGTTGGATGGAGAGCATTTGTGAACAGCAGTTTTCAGTTCTTTCCACAGATTCTCGATTGGATTCAGGTCTGGACTTTGACTTGGCCATTCTAACACCTGGATATGTTTATTTTTGAACCATTCCATTGTAGATTTTGCTTTATGTTTTGGATCATTGTCTTGTTGGAAGACAAATCTCCGTCCCAGTCTCAGGTCTTTTGCAGACTCCATCAGGTTCTTCCAGAATGGTCCTGTATTTGGCTCCATCCATCTTCCCATCAATTTTAACCATCTTCCCTGTCCCTGCTGAAGAAAAGCAGGCCCAAACCATGATGCTGCCACCACCATGTTTGACAGTGGGGATGGTGTGTTCAGCTGTGTTGCTTTTACGCCAAACATAACGTTTTGCATTGTTGCCAAAAAGTTCACATTTGGTTTCATCTGACCAGAGCACCTTCTTCCACATGTTTGGTGTGTCTCCCAGGTGGCTTGTGGCAAACTTTAAACAACACTTTTTATGGATATCTTTAAGAAATGTCTTTCTTCTTGCCACTCTTCCATAAAGGCCAGATTTGTGCAATATACGACTGATTGTTGTCCTATGGACAGAGTCTCCCACCTCAGCTGTAGATCTCTGCAGTTCATCCAGAGTGATCATGGGCCTCTTGGCTGCATCTCTGATCAGTCTTCTCCTTGTATGAGCTGAAAGTTTAGAGGGACGGCCAGGTCTTGGTAGATTTGCAGTGGTCTGATACTCCTTCCATTTCAATATTATCGCTTGCACAGTGCTCCTTGGGATGTTTAAAGCTTGGGAAATCTTTTTGTATCCAAATCCGGCTTTAAACTTCTTCACAACAGTATCTCGGACCTGCCTGGTGTGTTCCTTGTTCTTCATGATGCTCTCTGCGCTTTTAACGGACCTCTGAGACTATCACAGTGCAGGTGCATTTATACGGAGACTTGATTACACACAGGTGGATTGTATTTATCATCATTAGTCATTTAGGTCAACATTGGATCATTCAGAGATCCTCACTGAACTTCTGGAGAGAGTTTTCTGCACTGAAAGTAAAGGGGCTGAATTATTTTGCACGCCCAATTTTTCAGTTTTTGATTTGTTAAAAAAGTTTGAAATATCCAATAAATGTCGTTCCACCACGTGATTGTGTCCCACTTGTTGTTGATTCTTCACAAAAAAATACAGTTTTATATCTTTATGTTTGAAGCCTGAAATGTGGCAAAAGGTCGCAAAGTTCAAGGGGGGCGAATACTTTCGCAAGGCACTGTAGCTGTACAGGATTCTGACAAGACATTCTAAATGGAAGTACCAAGCATAACAATCAAGAGGTTATACCTTAACAATTACCAACAAAGGCTAGTCACTATCATACATAAAAATGACATAAATAGGATAATTTATTTATTTTAATGCAGACCCACCTAAACTAAATAGTGAGCACACAATTAAAAAGACAGTTCAAACTTAATTTAACCAATGAAAATGTCTCAACAGAATAAAACACAACAGGTGTTTGCATATTTAAGAAACTGGTTTTGATTAATACATAGGTTTACAATAATAACAATGATATACAATAATAATGATAAAACAAATTATTATACATAAGAAAATAAATACTTGTAAACATCCTACATCCTACCTCAACAGCGAGTTCTACATTAGCCTGCATTTGACCAAGCCAACTTGGCCCGTTACACTTTTATTTATAAGCTTTAAAAAACTATATCTACAAAAAGCCTGCAATTATCAGCGAATGGAAACCCTGGCATATTTTACTATCAGAGTTGTGTTTCCATCAAATTGACTTGTTGAGCATAAACGTTTGTGTATAATTACGTAGTGCACATAAACATCACTTTTGTGGTTAAATTCCCAGAAATGGGTTTCCATCGCAATTTTTACTTGAACTACTGATGGTTTTGTCACTAAAATTGTTATGTACTTATACAAATTTGTCCATTTTGGTATTGCCATGTGCGCTCTTGCCAACAGCTTGCTGATACACTGTGGGGAAAATATAGCCTACTACATGATGAGATTATTATGGACAACAGTGTGAGATTATTTTTATTTGTAAAATGTCAACAATATATTGACCATCCTGTCACCATGCACTTTCACCACTCTGTGAAGTTCATCATAATTAATTTGATCTCTAGCCTAATAAACTTGCATGCTTTCCCATGATGTCGTGAAAAATAATATCTGACATAAGCTACTTTTCTCGCTTAAAAAGGTTGGATGGAAACCCGATTAATGTCAAGCCATTTGGAGGATGTTGGAATTATGTTTTGGATGAACGTGCGCAAGGAGAAGGAGCAAAATGTTGAGCTTTCCTAAATAACTGGGCCTGCTTGAAGTATATGTGACCACATTATTATAGAACGACTTGGGAGAATGATGATCTGCAACAGACAGTGCATTCAGTTTCAGAAGTAAAAGTATTCTCGCATTGAACAACCTTCATTTCTCAGTACAAGAATAGACTGATGAGTTTCAGAAGAAAGTTATTTGGTTCTGGTCATTTTGAGACTGTAATCGAAACCACAAATGCTGATGCTCCAGATACTCAACAAGTCTAAAAAGGGACAGTTTTATTGCTTCTTTAATCAGGCCAACAATTTTCAGCTGTGCTAACATAATTGAAAAGGGGTTTTCTAATGATCAATTAGCCTTTTAAAATGATAAACTTGGATTAGCTTACACAACGTGTCATTGGAACACAGGAGTGATGGTTGCTGATAATGGGCCTCTGTACTCCTACGTAGATATTCCATAAAAATCTGCCTTTTCCAGCTACAATAGTTATTTACAACATTAGCAATGTCTAAACTGTGGTTCTGATCAATTTGATGTTATCTGAAATGCCATTTATTTACATTTTCTTGCAAATGATTGTGTATGTCTGAAGTCCATTTGACTTGATTATGTGAAAGAGTCCCTTTGCAGGTGGCTGGACATACCTGTGGCTGGGACAGACGGGTCCTGAGTGATATCAGTGATGATCCTTCAATTTCTGCTCAGGCCAAATTGCTAATAACTGAGCCTTGAAATGCCATCTGTGTGTGTGTGTGTGTGTGTGTGTGTGTGTGTGTGTGTGTGTGTGTGTGTGTGTGTGTGTGTGTGTGTGTGTGTGTGTGTGTGTGTGTGTGTGTGTGTGCGCGTGTGCATTTGGATAATCAGTATTTTGTTCCTGGTGATAGGATTAGATAGTATTTCTAGGCAAATAAAATGACCTGCTGTACACTAAACATACAATGGTGCTCAATTCATCAATGCACACAGGTGTGTGTATGTAAATAGAACAACATGTGACTTGTTAGGAGGAACACAGGACAGAGAGCTTGATCAAAAATCACTCACTCATGTAGGCGTTGTCCTATCGGGTTGTTCTCAGAGTTCTGCTGTGGAGAGAAGTATGAATATTGCAAAGAACGGTCTGCGTTACCAAAACAACTAAGGTAGGTTATTTTCCATTTTAACATCATTGAAAATATTATCTTCAGCTGAACATTTTGCATGTTTTCTTCATGTTTTCAGTCAGACTTTCTGAGACAATGCACATTGTTTTGACTGAAAAGATCTACGTATATCTAAGTGTTTTTATGTATGTTGACATCAGTATATTGCATCAGCATTTTGCATCAGTATACTGCATCAGTACATTGCCAACAATATATTAAAACATAAAGTCATAAATCTTGTAATCTCCCCTCTCTCATATCTCAGTTGGCTTAGATATTGTTCAAGAAGAATGAATGCCTCTTCAGGAAACAACACACATCTCAGCTGGTATGTTTGCATTGACCATGGCTATGCTGTGCAAATGCTGTTCGGTGCTGCCCAGGCCCTGTGCTTCCTCCTGGGGACGCCAGCCTTGGTCTGGTGCCTCTGGCTCTGTCTGAGTGGAAGTCTCTGTGGAGGTGTCAAACCCACCCAGATCTTCCCTGTTAACCTGTTTGTAGTGGAACTGGTGTTCTGTGTCGAGTGTCTCCTTGAGGTGATCAGCTACCTACTCATCTGGAATTCTACAATGTTACGTCAGGCTGTGTATTTCCTCTATATCGTCTCCTGGACCTGCAGGCCCCTGCTCCAGAGCTGCATCTGTGTGGAGAGATACCTGGCGGTGGCCCAACCTGTGACATTCCTCAAGTACAGACTCCGGAGGTACAGGGTGGTGTGTTCAACCATTGTCTGGGTGTTGTCACTCACTCATGCATGCTTCCCCATCGCTTTAATTGGTTTTAAAAAAACAGCAGCTCATGTGCTCATTAGTGTCTATTGCCTTGGAGTGGTCGTCATTTCTCTCTGCTGCTTCTTCATCCTGCGTGTGCTGAAGCAGCCTGGTCCAGGAGAGGTAGAGGGAGGCAGAGGGGGAGAGAAGAAACAGGGGATGACAGACCCACATAAGATGAGAGCTTTTGGGATCATCTTATCCAAGTTGGTGATCATCTTGACGTGCTCCATTCTGGTGGTTGTTGGTTGGGCTACTCTGTCATCTAGTCTTGAAATCACCTGCAATGTATTCCCCATGTTAATGATTGTCAACATCTTCAGTGTCCTGGTCTCACCCCTGATGCACCTCTACAGAGAGGGAAGGCTGTCATGCCGAAGAGGGCCAGAGACACGTTAGACTTACAGTTGCAGGCACTAAAAGAACAGGTTTGTGACAAACTATCGCTAGCAGACGTTGTGTTAAATACTAATTGAATTAAAATTGTTCTGTCAATCCTGAGGCGCAGCCTAACTTCTTAGTGCCTGCAACTGAAGTTTAAATATTCATAGACACATCAAAGGCGTTGAAATTTTGTGTTGTTTTTTGTTGAATAAATCGTTTTCATTATTTTGATTTGGTGGCAACTTGCAATAGCATTTTGTGAGATATAGCTAGTTATCATTAAAGTTGTTGTGAAAAGGGCAATCTGCAGTTCAATCAATAACAAAGTGGATTCCCTACCTCTGTTTTGGTATAAAGTTGTGGGATGGCGATGGAGAAACTATCAAATGTTGAGGCTGTACAGTGTTTTTTTTTACATTTATATTGTTTACAAACAAAGGAGTTAAACCAACTCATAGTTTTGGTTCTGATAGGGTGTGAAAGTTGAACTAAGCTCATGATGCATTTATGAGTTATATTTCCTAAGAGTCCAAGATTTAATGTAGCAATCACAGATTGTCGCTTTAATTATAGCTGTGTCACATATTTAGAATTCAAAGTAAATGTTGGTTTGTTTTATTCATTATACAATTAATATTAGGATGAATGGCTTGATAGGTGACTAGGCTTTTTCATTTCGCATCATACTTAAATAATGGATTGTCTTCTTCAAAATGTATTGTTTTTTTAAAGATTAAGTTATGATATATGGGGACTGACTGTGCATGAGACTTGGCTAATGGTGTCAATGATACACAACATTCTTGCCCTTTCAGTGCAAAATCCTAGAAAGCCATGAGGCTCCATCCACACTGGAAAAAACATGGACTCCACTGACGTAAAAGCTTGCTATTTGAATGACAGGTGCACATCAATTTAAATGTAAATGTATTATTCAGATATCGGCTTTTCTAGATGAGTGTCATCTTGTTTTTAACACCCTTCAAAGCATATTGTAGGTGGTGAACCCCTGGGCAGAGGTATAGAAGGGAGAGAAACTGATGAAGAAGAGAGACTCCTGTACCGTACACATCATCCTGCTGACCTTGATGCTGAACCACACTCTTACGATCATCAGGGAAATCCTTCAGCATGTTGGGTAGCTTTAATCAGCCCCTCCTCCACCACTTCAGGGTTAGGAAACTGGCCTGCATTGGGGGTTCAAGTGAAGGATAACTCCTCTGTAGGGGAAAGGTTGTCTTGTATTTCTCTGTTCATTGTTCTGTTCCATGCCTTTTAATCATATTGTTCATGCTATTTAGAGGTTTTTACATTTTTAGTAAGTTAGTCATAGTTCAACTATGTAGTGTGTGTGGGGGGAGGGATGTGGGGTGGGGGAAGGAATGTGGGGTGGGGGAGGCTCTGCCATTTTATTTATCTTGTATAGCTGTTAATCTAAGGGAAATTAGGGAGATACATTGTGAGATTTCACTATCACCTCATGCTCACAATTCCAACCTATTCCTGATTGTTTTGCTTGTTTTTACTAAATATATCCCCATACTTTTATGTAGCTAAATAATATTTTAACTTGTATTACATCTTGCATAGCAGTTGCTTCTCTAACTATTGATTGGTGTTCTATATTGAAATGTATTGCTCTGTTTTAAAAGAAGTGTGGAATAAAGCATCTGTTTGATTGAACAGTTTAAGTCCCCATCTCTCTGTCACATGATTAAAACATGTCTTT
The DNA here is from genome assembly GCF_013265735.2 of Oncorhynchus mykiss. NCBI lineage: Eukaryota > Metazoa > Chordata > Actinopteri > Salmoniformes > Salmonidae > Oncorhynchus > Oncorhynchus mykiss. The sequence goes on from NC_048574.1 coordinate 74,192,250, forward strand.
TGAATTTCAAGTTTTCAAGTTTAATTGATTTAAAATCATGTACCGTAGCAGTCAATACAAACTGAAATATATGATCGTACAACATGTTAATGGATAAGAAACAACAAATAAATATTAAGAGTAAAAAAATGTCAAACAAAAATGCTGTCTTTGCGCCAATCAATAATCAATGAGCAGAAATATTATTGACCTCATGTTCCATTCAGTTCTATACTTTGGTAAAGTAAGTTTATTTTGGCAGTGGGCGTTCCTGCCTGTAACTGTGATTCGGTCAGGAGGTAAGACAGTCTCTGAACTTAGATTTTAGGAGGCTGACAGCGAAGGCAGTGCAGAATTGTGTCCGTCTTTCATGAAGCCAGGTAGAGACTGGGTCTGAAATAACTCAGTATAACCAAAGTTTCTCCAGGATGGTGTGGCATGCCCTCTTCAGTTCATCACACAGGGACTGGGTCAGTGAGCTGTGCCATGCAGGAGCGGCATACTCCAGGTAGTGAGTATTTAGCCGGTTTAAAAATGGTCCTTCTGTACCATTACCCCTAAACTCTTCACACTATCACACACTTTGAGATGCTGACCCTCGATCCGGAAAGGGCAGGGGATAGGTGTATTTCTTGTGAAGGTCAATGATAGGACCTTGGACTTGGCAGGGGTCAGTGACATTCTGCTCGCATTTCATCACATACTGTATTTATCCCCATTCAGTGACGAATGCACATCTTGGCTAATTGTATCACCATTAGGAGACATGCAAACCCAGACGGGGCCACTGGGCAAAACAACATTGGGACCTGCCTAATGTTTTCATTGACAACTTGCATGACAGCCAACATTGTCTTTAAGCTGTTGTAACTGCCTCTGTATGAGCAAGAACATGTATGTATCAAACATAGTTACTGTTCTACCGAAAATGTCTGCTGTATTATATTATTAGTAATCACCTTCAGTCCCACATTGTGAATGCGTTGAGTGCCAGGTCTTTCTCCATTCAGAGACGTCAGTGTCAAGCCTGTCTGTCGGTCAGGACTCCATCATGTCATCTGGCAAGTGCTGGCTCCATAGATGAATGTGTGAACACAGTCACTTTTCTATTACCAATGGCAGTTAGGATTGGTGATATCTGACACAAACATATACTATGTTGAAGTTTGAACATGTCAGACTAAGCCTACTTAATAATTAGTGATTCTGGTCTCCCATTCAACAACCGTTGGTGAGTAGAATCTTAGGCGAAGCAAGAGGCAAGGTCTTTGCCTGTGCCATATTAAAGGCATGGCAGCTTAGGTCAGATTCCTGGCACCTCAAATCAAATAAAACTTTATTTGTCACATGCTCCGAATACAACAAGTGTAGACCTTACCGTGAAATGCTTACTTACAAGCCCTTAATCAACAGTGCCGTTCAAGAAGAGTTAATAAAATACTTACCAAATAAACTAAAGGATTTTTTATTTTTTATTAACACAACAACATAACAATAAAGAGGTTATATACAGCGGGTACCAGTACCGAGTCAGAGTGCTGGGGTACAGATTAGTTGAGGTTATTTGTGCTTGTAAGTAAGGGTGAAGTGACAATGCATAGATAATAAACAGCAAGTTGTAGCAGTGTACAAAAAAAATGGAAGGGGGGGGATCAATGTAATAGTCCGGTGGCCATTTGATTAATTGCTCAGCAGTGTTATGGCTTGGGGTAGAAGCTGTTAAGGAACCTTTTGGTCTTAGACTTTACGCAACGGTACCGCTTACCGTGCGGTTGCAGAGAGAACAGTCTATGACTTGGGTGACTATTATATTGGGTGACTATTATACTATTATATAGGTCCTGGATGGCAGGAAGCTTAGCCCCAGTGTTGTACAGGGACGCACACAATTTTTCTGTAGCACCATACAGTCAGATGCCAAGCAGTTTCCATACCTGGTGGTGTTGCAACCAGGCATGCTCTCGATGGTGCAGTTGTAGAACTTTTTGAGGATCTGGAGACCCACGCCAAATCTTTTCGGTCTCTTGAGGGAGAAAAGGTGTTGTCGTGCCCTCTTCACGACTGTCTTGGTGTGTTTGGACTACGATAGTTTGTTGGTGATGTGGACACCAAGGGACTCTCGACCCGGTCCACTACAGCCCCGTTGATGTTAATGGGGGCCTGTTCGATCCAGTTACAGAGGGAGGTGTTTAGTCGCAGGGTTCTTAGCTTGGTGATGAGCTTTGTGGGCACAATGCTGTTGGACGCTGAGCTGTAGTCAATGAACAGCATTCTCACATACAGGTGAAGTTGAAAGTTTAATACGCTTAGGTTGGAGAAATTAAAAATTGTTTTTCAACCGCTCCTTAAAAAATGACCTGTTATTAAAAAACTATAGTTTTGGCAAGTCGGTTAGGACATCTACTTTGTGCATGGCACAAGTAATTTTTCCAACAATTGTTTACAGACAGATTATTTCACTTATATTTTACTGTATCACAATTCCAGTCGGTCAGAAGTTTACATACCCCAAGTTGACTGTACCTTTAAACAGCTTGGAAAATTCCAGAAAATGATGTCAGAGCTTTATAAGCTTCTGATAGGCTAAATAGCATAATTTGAGTAAATTTGAGGTGTACCTGTGGATGTATTTCACGGCCTACCTTCAAAATCAATGCCTCTTTGCTTGACATTATTGGAAAATCAAAAGACAAGACCTCTGAAAAAAATTGTAGACCTCCACAAGTCTTGTTCATCCTTGCGAGCAATTTCCAAATGCCTGAAGGTACCATGTTCATCTGAACAAACAATAGTACGCAAGTATAAACACCATGGGACCACGCAGGCATCATACCACTCAGGAAGGAGACGCGTTCTGTCTCCTAGAGATTAACGTACTTTTGTGCGATAAGTGCAAAACAATCCCAGAACAACAGCAAAGGACCTTGTGAAGATGCTGGAGGAAACAGGTACAAAAGTATCTATATCCACAGTAAAACGAGTCCTATATCGACATAACCTGAAAGGCCGCTCAGCAAGGAAGAAGCCGCTGCCCCAAAATCGCAATAAAAAATGCCAGACTATGGTTTGCAACTGCACATGGGGACAAAGATCGTACTTTTTGGAGAAACGTCCTCCGGTCTGATGAAACAAAAATTGTACTATTTGGCCATAATGACCACCGTTATGTTTTGAGGAAAAAGGGGGAGCCTTGCAATTTGAATTACACCATCCCAACCGTGAAGCACGGGGTTGGCAGCATCATGTTGTGAGGGTGCTTTGCTGATGTATGGACCGGTGCAGTTCACAATATAGATGGCATCATGAGGCAGGAAAATGATGTGATATTTTGAAGCAACATCTCAAGACATCAGTCAGGAAGTTAACGCTTGGTCTCAAATGGGTCTTCCAAATGGACAATGACCTCAAGCATACTTCCAAAGTTGTGGCAAAATGGCTTAAGGACAACAAAATCAAGATATTGGAGTGGCCATCACAAAGCACTGACCTTGATCCTATAGAAAATGTGTGGGCAGAACTGAAAAAGCATGTGCGAGAAGGAGGTCTAAAAACCTGACTCAGTTACACCAGCTCTGTCAGGAGGAATGGGCCAAAATTCACCCAACTTATTGTGGGAAGCTTGTGGAAGGCTACCCAAAATGTTTGACCCAAGTTAAACTATTTAAAGGCAATGCTACCAAATACTTATCTAGTGTATGCAAACTTCTGACCAACTGGGAATGTGATGAAATAAATAAAAGCTGAAATAAATCATTCTCTCAACTATTATTCTGACATTTCACGTCAGGAATTGTGAAAAACTGTGTTTGAATGTATTTGGCTAAGGTGTATGTAATCTTCCGACTTCAACTGTATATGGTTGTCATCCTCAAAGAAACTCAAAAGTGGTGATTATATAAATGTTTAATTAATTAAATTGTCTCACATACCCTTAATATATAAAATCAATCAATCCCTATATGTACAAAGACAATCACAATATGATAAACATCAGGCACCAAAAGGCAGAACATATGCTCTCCCGGGCATTTTCCTTCTCAGCCACGTACCATAATCTTATGACTCACTTTTGAGAGATGTTAATATTTAGCCGTTTTTTTTCAGTGAGACCTTGAAACTACCTATGGAGGTTATACGTTTTAAATTCTTGGGAAGACTATTCCAATGAATGGCAGCTGAGCATAAAAAAGTTTATTTTCCCATACAACTTTTAAATCTAATGTGAGCGGACCAAGTAATTGGGCGTCACTCTAAAGCGGGAAGGTGGAATAAACGAGTCAGGAGTAAGTTTTCTTGATTGAACACAGTTCTCTATTGAGGGCATTGGGTCAACACAAACACTCCAACATAATCAATGAAAATCTTCCAAGGAAAAACATAAATCTTCTTCTCCAGATGAAACAAGAACATAATAGGATTATCTTTAAACTACAACAAAAAGTCACGGGATTGTCACCGTCTTAGTGGTTCTTCCTGGATAGCTCCTCTCTCTCGGTGGCCATCTTCCAGAGATCGTTTCCCCCCTCTCTGCTGGTTCCATTCTCTCTCTTATAGGGGGAGGAGAGTATGTCATTAGTACCGTCAGCTGTGCTTAATTGCCTCTGGTTACCTTGTCTCCCATGCCTTGTTGGGCTACTATCCATGAGCCCAGCCCGCCCTCTGGTGGTCCTTCCACACTAAAATAAATAATGTAAATTTCACTCCTTTTAGTGGAATAGGTATGGTTTTCCGTACCAAGATAAAGTAGTACCTTTGGACCATACTGTGGACAATCTTAAATAGAAGAGACAATTTAATCTGAGCGAGTCTCTCCTCCACTTTGAGCCATCAAAGGCTTTCAAAGTGGGAATGGTCAAGATGTGTAAATGCTGGAACTTTAAGAATTATCCTGACTCATTTGGTCCGAGATGTCTTAAGGCACTATTGTACCAGGAAGAGCATACATAGCCAACGTGGCATTGTACAAGAGCCCCTGCCAATTTCCACAATCTGCCAGGAGGTACATTTCTGGCTTGGTCGAGGTTGGACAGCCCATGTTCCAATGATGCATCTGTGTGGAGCGCTGCTTGGCTGTGTTCTGTCCCGTGGTCACCCTCAAGTATAGACCTAAGGTACAGGGCGGCATGTGATATCATGGTATTGTGGCTGATCCGTGGTCTCCTTGTGTCAAAGGGCACTACAAGGACTGTATATCTTGCAAACACTGTCACCACCGATAAATCCACTACAATTGAGAATTTCAATAAGCATTTTTCTATGGCTGGCCATGCTTTCCTCCTGGCTGCCCCTACCCCGGTCACCAGCCCTGCACTCCCCACAGCAACTTGTCCATGCCTCCCCCATTTCTCCTTCACCCAAATACAGATAGCTGATGTTCTAAAAGAGCTAGAAAATCTGGACCCATACAAATCAGCCGGAATAGACCATCTGGACCCTCTCTTTCTAAAATGATCTGCCAAAATTGTTGCAACCCCAATCACTAGCCTGTTCAACCTCTCTTTTGTATCGTCTGAGATTCCGAAAGATTGGAAAGCTGCCGCGGTCAGACACTCTAGACCCAAACTGCTACAGACCTATATCTATCCTTCCCTGCCTTTCTATGTTCTTTGAAAGACAAGTTAACAAACAGATTTACAACTATTTCGAATCCCACCGTACCTTCTCCGCTATGCAATCTGATTTCAGAGTTGGTCATGGGTGCACCTCAGCCATGCTCAAGGTCCTAAATGATATCATAACCGCCATCGATAAGAGACAGTACTGTACAGCCGTATTCATCAACCTGGCCAATCACCACATTCTTATTGGCAGACTCAACAGCCTTGGTTTCTCAAATGATTGCCTCGCCTGGTTCACAAACTACTTATCTGATTAAGTTTAGTATGTCAAATCAGAGGGCCTGTTGTCCGAACCTCTGGCAGTCTCTGCCACAGGGTTCAATTCTCGGGCCGACTCTTTTCTCTGTGTATATCAATGATGTCGCTCTTGCTGCTGGTGATTCTCTGGTCCACCTCTACGCAGACGACACCATTCTGTATACTTCTGGCCCTTCTTAACACTGTGTTAACGAACCTCCAGACGAGCTTCAATGCCATACAACTCTCCTTCCGTGGCCTCAAACTGCTCTTAAATGCAAGTAAAACTAAATTCATGCTCTTCAACTGATCACTGCCCGTACCTGCCCGCCTGTCCAGCATCACTACTCTGGAGGGCTCCAACTTAGTATATGTGGATAACTACAAATACATAGGTGTCTGGTTAAGCTGTAAACTCTCCTTCCAGACTCATTAAGCATCTCCAATCCAAAATTAAATCTAGAATCAGCTTCCTATTTCGCAAACAAAGCATCCTTCACTCATGCTGCCAAACATACCCTCGTAAAACTGACCATCCTACCGATCCTAGACTTCGGCTATGTCATTTAGAAAATAGTCTCCAACATTCTCATGAACAAATTGGATGCAGTCTATCACAGTGCCATCCGTTTTGCCACCAAGGCCCCATATACTACCCACCGCTCTCGTTGGCTAGCCCTCGCTTCATACTAGTTGCCAAACTGACTGGCTCCAGGTCATCTACAAGTCTCTGCTAGGTAAAGCCCTGCCTTATCTCAGCTCACCGGTCACCATAGCAGCACTCACTCGTAGCACACGCTCCAACAGGTCCAGCACGCGCTCCAGCAGGTTCCTTTGCACCCCAATATCTCTACTTGCACATTAATTTTCTGTATGTCTACCATTCCAGTGTTTAATTGCTATATTGTTATTACTTCGCCACCATGGACTATTTATTGCCTCAACTCCCTTATCTTACCTCATTTGCACTCACCGTATACTGTATATAGACTTTTTGTTTTCTTTTTTTCTACTGTATTATTGATTGTATGTTTTGTTTATTCCATCTGTAACTCTGTGTTGTTGTGTGTATCAAACTGCTTTGTTTTATCTTGACCAGGTCCCAGTTGAAAATGAGAACTTGTTCTCAACTGGCCTACCTGATTAAATAAAGGTGAAATCAAATAAAAATGTAATATCACCACGGTTCTGATCATCTATGTGTTCTGCAGGTTGAAGTGCTGATCAGGTCTGGCCCAGTGGATTAAGGGAATGAGAGAAAGGGTGAAAAAGAGTAGGGAGAGAACCTGATAAAGAGGAGAGCCTCCTGTACCATCTAGATCCTCCTTCAGACCTTGACGCTGAACTACTCTCATCGGGGCAATCATTCAGGATCATGACTTTCTCCTTTAGCGTGTTAAGCTGGGAAACTAACCCTGCATCTGGATGAGAAGGATAACTCCTCTGTAGGGAAATGGTTGTCTTGCATTTCTCTGGTTCTCATTATGTTCCATTCCCTTTAGTCATATTATTCATGCTATTCAGATGTTTTAACCTTTTTATGTGGTTTAAACTTCTAAATGTATTGCTGTATGATTTAAAAGAAGTGTGGAATGAAGCAAATCAAATTGATTCAACAGTTCAGGGTCCTGTCTGTCTGTCACTTACAGTATGATTACAGCATGTCGTCAGATATACAGTGGGGCAAAAAAGTATTTAGTCAGCCACCAATTGTGCAAGTTCTCCCACTTAAAAAGATGAGAGAGGCCTGTAATTTTCATCATAGGTACACTTCAACTATGACAGACAAAACGAGAAAAAAAATGCAGAAAATCACATTGTAGGATTTTTTATGAATTTATTTGCAAATTATGGTGTATATCCCCCTTCAGTGATGTCTTGGCTAATTGCATCACCATGAGTAAACATGGAAACCCAGACAGGGCCTACTAGATAAAAACAATAGCTTCCATGAACATGGGGACTTGCCCTCATGTTTTCATCGGCTGTTTGCATTACAGCCATCATTGACTATTGTAACTGCCTCTGTTTAAGAATAAGGCTTAATTCTGATCTTCAATATTTTCGCATTTAAAAGAAAACTACAGAAAGACACTCAAAGAACAGAGCTCAACTCAGCATGTTGGTGTTTTAAGGATCCTTGAAACTCTAAATGAATGCTTGTATGTCTATCTACTGTCAACTCCTCATGAATGTCTCCAAACATATTAATATTATTCCATATACATTCCCACGACTGAATGACAAATTACTACATACGTACATAACATACTGGCGTACATAACTTTACTCTTTTTTGTTTGTTATGACCAAGAGGCTCGGTTCGGTCTTATGTGGAAAAATTTGAAATGGTGTTTTTTACATTGGATAAAAGTATAGAATGTGTATCATACAGTGCAGTTGAAGAACAATGGGAAAGTTATTATTCTTTGAAACCCCACTTTTGAGAAAATCGTTCTTGAATATTTTGGTACACCTACTGGAGAGCTGTTCTTAGTCTACACCCATTCAGCATCATTCAGACCCTCTTAAATCTTAGCACCACCCATCATTTTAAGGACTCACATGTAAGGCCATGTGCTAAACAGAGTGAGTACGGTAGTGTACTAATCAACCAAATATTAAAAAATTAAAGGCTGGTTTATACTACATCTATCGATATGTGTGACGTCATGAACATTCTATTGTTGTCCGACATCAAACTCTTCGTTGTCGTTATGAAAAAGTATAAACACAAAAACGACAGGCTGAATAACATTAGCAGCCTGGTGGTCCGAAATAGCATAGCTGGTGTATTTAAACAGCAATAAACCCACTCATTTTTTTTCATTTATTTAGTTCATGTCAATCTAGCAAACCAGGAACTAAAAGCAATTCCTAAACAATGTTTTGGTTCATTTCTAGCTTGTTAGCTTGCTAGCTAACGTTAAGTTCAAATAATGACCATATGATATTGCTGACAACGTCTTAACTTTTGCTAATTTGTGTTAATTATTACAGGAAATTAAACTCACAACATGATACTTATTTACAAGTTTTGGGGAGCTATTTTCAGAAAATAGCGTACGGTTCTGAGTGTGACAAAAATAAACGCAGGGCCTAAGGATTATCTACACATACTGTGCAGTTCATGAATTGGACAGATGCGTGCTACATGGAAGACCAGTCCGAACTCATCTCACGGCATGCTTCAATTTCTGCTCAGGCTGTGAAATGCAAATCCCTGAGCAAGTTGAATTCCATCTGTGTCTTTGTCTGTGTGTGTATGTATGGGTGTGTGTGGGTATGGGTGTGTGTGGGTGTACGTGTGTGAAAGCATATGCATTTAGTAAATCTGTGTTTCGTTCCATTCTGATACGTTTTGAATTCTAGTCAAATAAAACGCAATGGTGCTCAATTCATCACTGCCCACAGGTTTGTGTATGTAAATAACACAACACGTGACTTGTTCAGAAGAACACAAGACAGAGAGCTTTGGCTACAACCACTCATACATATCAGTGTTATTCCATCGGGTCGGACTTCGGCAGGAGAAAGAACCACGAATACTGCAAATCAAGGTCTGGGTTACCAAAACAACTAGGGTAAGTTATTTTACATTTAAATATCACTGAGCATCATATCTCAGGCTACTTGTTTTAAATCTCCTCTTCATGTTTTCTACATGTTTTCATTCAGACTTTCTGAGACAATGCACAATGTTTTGACTGGCATAACAGTAGATTAACGTATATCAAAGTATTGTTTTGTATGTTTGCATCAGTACATTGCATCAGTATTTTGACAATATATTAAAACAAAGTGATGAATTGTCTCATCTACCCTGTTTCATATCTGATATTGTTCCACAAGGATGACTGACTCTTCAGGAAACCACACTTACCTTGACAGCTGGGATGTTTGCTTGGACCAGTTCTATGTTGTGACGGTGCTGTTCAGTGCTGCCCAGGCCCTGTGCTTCTTGCTCGGGATGCCAGCTCTGCTCTGGTGCCTCTGGCTCTCTCTGAGTGGAAGTCTCTCTGGAGGACTCAAACCCACCCAGGTCTTCCCTATTAACCTGTTTGCAGTGGAGCTGGTGTTCTGTGTCGAGGGTCTCCTTGAGGTGATCAGCTACCTATTCATCCGTGAGGGTATACTGTTACGTCAGGCTGTGTATGTCCTGTATCACCTCTCCTGGACCTGCAGGCCTCTGCTCCAGAGCTGCATCTGTGTGGAGCACTGCATGGCGGTGGCCAAACCTGTGATCTTCCTCAAATACAGGCTCCGGAGATACAGGGTGTCGTGTTCAACCACAGTCTGGGTGTTGTCGCTCGCTTTTGCATGTTCTCCAATTGCTTCAATTGGTCATGAAGAAATATCAGGTTATGTGCTTGTTACTGTCTATTGTCTTGGGGTGGCCGTCATTTCTCTCTGCTGCTTCTTCATCCTGCGTGTGTTGAAGCAGCCTGGTCCAGGAGAGGTAGAGGGGGGCAAAGGGGGAGAGGAGAAACAGGGGACGACATACCCACATAAGGTGAGAGCTTTTGGGATCATCTTAACCAACTTGTTGATTATCTTGGCAAGCTCCCTCCCAGTGGTTGCTTTTTACGCCAGCCAATCATCCAGCCTTGACTATTACTGCATTGTCTATCCCACGCTGCTGATTGTTAACATCTTCAGTGTCATGGTCTCCCCCCTGATTCTCCTCTACAGAGAGGGAAGGTTGCCATGCCGAAGAGGGCCAGAGACGCATTAGACTTACAGTTGAGGGCAATACAGTTTGTTGTTAAAAATCTATCGCTAGGAGACGATGGAGCGTTTTGTTAATACTCTAAATGCATATTGAATTGACATTGTTCTGCCAACTCCGCTGCACAGCCTAACTTCTTAGTGCCTGCAACTGTAGTTTAAACATACAAAGACATACAAAGATTTGATTGTTTTGATTTGGTGACATGTAGCATTAAACATTTTTGAGATGCATCACATTAGCGTTAGATTTGTTGTTAAAGGGGCAATCTGCAGTTCAAACAACAACAAAGCAGATTCCCCACCACTATTGTTGGTATTGGGCTGGAGAAAGTCTCAAATTCATAGACAGGGCTATTGGTACAATGACTGACCAACCATGGTGTCACGTTTTACCAAAGTTTTGAGGCTTCACATTGTTTGTTTACGTAAATCTGGAAAGTCCTTTGGAATTTATTGAGTTAGGTAAATCAGCTCTAAGTTTTCTTGCACCATATGGAACAATCTCCAAAATGTTCTTAATTCTAATGTTTTGGTGCACCTAAGGCAATTCAGAAAGCTGATTGAGGACCTTATTACTGATGAATGTGTTCATCTTTACAACCATATTTTTCTTTCTGCTTGAAATTTGAATGTATATTTTGACGTGTATTTTTTTCTGTAATTTTGAATTCAGGACTTATCTGTAAACGAGACTTTGGTCCCGGTATGACTCCCTGATGAAATAAACTTTGAATAAAATTAATTTAAATGTCCAAGAATGGAGGTAGAAATTGCATATTGCCTCTTTTACTAAAGCTGCATAGCTTTCCTAAGCATTTATATAATGCAATTAGAATTAGGACGGGGGGCTGTATAGGGGATTGAGTCTATTTCTTTGTGATCGGTGTCCCGTCCTTAAATTCTTGTTAATCTAAATGCACTGTCTAATTTACAGTAGCTTTTACAATGAAATGATAGCATGCTAATGTTTAATAAACAAATTAGGCACATTTGGGCAGTATTGATACAACATTTTGAACAGGAATACAATGGTTCATTGGATCAGTCTAACACATTGCACATACACCCCTGCCATGTAGTGGACAAAATCTAAATTGCAGCTGGGCTGGAATAATACATTACGGTCTTTCTCTTGTATTTCAAAGATGATTGTGCAAAAAGAACACAAAAAACGGTTGGTTTTGTCTTTGTATTATCTTTTACCAGATCTATTGTGTTATATTCTCCTACATTCCTTTCACATTTCCACAACCTTCAAAGTGTTTCCTTTCAAATGGTACCAATATTATGCATATCCTTCCTTCAGGGCCTGAGTTACATGCAGTTAGATTTGGGTATGTCATTTTAGGCAAAAATTGAAAGAAAGGGGCGATTCCTTAAGAGGCTTCTCACCTTGTCAGCTCAGGTATTCAAACTAGCTACCATTTTGGTTACTGGGCCAAAGCTCTAAAGGCTACCATATAGCATTCACTTTTAGCGTTAGCATTATGTAATGAATTGTCTTTCTGTTCATATTATGTTCTTCTTTGAATTTACAGTGAATTCTGAAAGTATTCAGACCCCTTGACTTTTTCAAAATTTTGTTACATTACAGCCTTATTCTAAAATTGATTAAATCATTTTTCTCTCATCGATCCCCGACAAAGTGAAAAGATGTTGTTCTGCCCCTGAACAAGGCACTTAATTAACCCAGTGTTCTTCATTGTCAATACAAATTTGTTCTTAACTGACTTGCCTATGTAGCCGGTGCTATACTACACCGCTGTAACTCTGCGTTGTGTGTGGTTGATAGAGACCATAAACGTGGACTTTGGAGATCAGGTAGTTTTAATCAAGCAGAACTGACTCTCTGCATCCTGCATCTGCATCCAAAAGGAAATAAAACATTTGTAGAGCACATCTGTTCTGAGAATCGTCGCCTCTTTCTCTCTCAGTGCATCAAAATGATTTGGAATACAAAAATTAATACACTCTCTCCTTATTATACATAACATATTTTACATAGATAAAACCACATACCTGCATCCAAAAGGAAATAAAACATTTGTAGAGCACATCTGTTCTGAGAATCGTCGCCTCTTTCTACAACAGATGCACAATAGGAGGGACTGGGATCATTCGAGGAGCTAGCCATCGTTCACACATACAATAGCCTGCTAATACCTTAGCTAGCTATTAACCACATGTTGAATTCAGAATATTGATATCATCCTAAAAAGTACAATTACAAGTGCATCTTAACAATACCATCCACTTATGAGTAACCTCTAAATATACATCATTATTCATGAACAAAACATTGTGTGTATGACTTTGTACTTAAAAGAATCAAACTTTTCTGAAGACAGAAAAAGCGTGCCTACCTCTCTCAGTGCATCAAAATGATTTGAGCACGAGCACGCCGGGCAAAACGTAAGTACACACTCCCCTTCTCCCAGGATGCAGGCATGCATAACAAATCAACACAACATATTGATATATGAACCTGGTGAAATTCACATAGTACTTTAACAACTGTTACATTCACCCCTCCTGAATTTCACCAACCTTGTAAAACAACAAAATAACCTACCAAGCTCAAGGCTTAATTCTGAATTCAGCTCAAAGCTACCCATAGGGTTCAGGGCAAGTGAAAGTTGGTCAGGCCTTCAACTGCCCCTAGATGCATAGTGCCTCTTACACTATATCTACATTCTTAGCCTTAAAAAAAAATCCTGTACTAAATCATCTCTGTACTATGTTAAACTTACACCTTCTGGTGGGTTGACTCTATTAGTCTCTTTACTGGTTTAACTACCCTCCCCGCCCTTGTGCGACCTGCCACTGGGCTAGGGGCCATAGTAACTAACGGTGGCTCTGGCCTTAGATCATTGATCAGAGGTGAGTTTGAAGGAATCAGCTCCAGAATCTCAGAGGTGCTTCCCCGGTCATTTTCCTCAAGAAAACAAGGTTCTTCTGGGTCTGATTTTCCATCCGATGTCCAGAGTTCGGAGTAATCGCTTGAATCCTCCGCCAGCCAGGATGCACTTTCCTCCCCAGAGTCCTCCATGTCTTCCCTGTCCAGTCCATCGCCGGAGTGGGTGGCCTCTCCTGCATCTACATTGATTGAAGGCCCTGCAGCATCACTGTCATTGAAGTGTACTGAATCATCAATTTCAAATGGCAGGAAATTCACCTGCAGCAGTAGATTCCTGTGAACCACTTTCTCTCTGCCATAACGATCTTGGATTATGTACGTGTGAGTTTGTGGATTGACTGAAGTCACTGTGAAAATCTCGGGGTTCCACTTGTCAGCCAACTTGCGGCGGCCCCTTTCACCCTTGTTGGCGATGAGGACACGATCCCCCATGGACAAACCGATGCCTTTAACCCGCTTGTCATACTCCCGACCTTGTCGTCTCTGTTGCTTGTCAGTGTGCCTTTGGGCAACACTCATAGCTTCCTTCAGCCCAGTGATCAGAGTCTCGACATACTTGTTGCAATCCACAACACTGGAGTCATCCAAAACATTGCGGAACATAACATCCACTGGTAGCCGAGGGACTCTACCAAACATGAGAAAGAATGGAGCATAGCCCGTAGTCTCGTGAACAGTGGCATTGTAGGCAAATGTTAATGACTGGATTTGTTCAGGCCAATGTTCTTTGGTTTTCAAGGGCAGACTCCTGAGCATGCTACCTAAAGTCCTGTTGAAGCGTTCAGTTTCTCCATTCCCCATTGAGTGATATGCTGTGGTTCTGGACTTTTGGACACAGGAGAGCTTAAGCAGTTCTGCTATTGGCTCACTCTCAAAATTTGCGCCTTGATCAGTATGGATCCTTGATGCAAAGCCGTAGACACAGAAGACATGATCCCACAGTTTACGAGCTACTTGCTTGGCTGTCTGGTTTCTGCATGGCCATGCATGGGCAAGTTTAGTGAAGTGGTCAGTCACCACCAGAACATCAACTGAGTTCTTCTTACTGTCTTCCGCTGTCCAAAAATCCAAACACACCAACTCCATGGGAGAGCAAGTTTTGATGCTCTCTAACGGGGCTCTAGCCGCTGGCTCTGGTGTCTTTGCTAGAACGCATATCTGGCAGCAGCGCACATACTCCTTGATGTCTCTCTCCATTGCCGGCCAGAAAAATCTCTGCCTGGCCAGAGCTAGAGTTCTAGCTTGGCCTTGATGTCCTGCAAGGTCGTGAATGCCAGTCATCGCTTTGAGTCTCAACACCTCTGGCAAGACATACTGGAACCTTCTCCGGTTTGTGTGACTCTCCTTAATGACACGATACAGAACTCCCTCTCTTAGGATCAAGCGATCCCACTGTTTCATCAGCAACAACACTTTAGAAGAAACACTGTATCGATCTCGTCTGGTGGGCCGTTTCTTATTGAAGACGAAAGGGATGACCTTGGAAGTCACAGAGTCTTGCAGCTGGAAATCTCGAAGTTCCTCGTGCGAGAGTTCAGGCAAAGTGTCAATACCAGGAGAAAGCAGCCGTTGGGTGTTGGAACCAAGCTGGATTGCTTGCATCTCCATTGAACATTCCCAGTCAATATGGAGCTGACATATGGCCTTCACTTCAGCAGTGGTCAAAGAGGTTATCTCCTGGGGATAAGAAGCCCAACGGAAGGCATCTTGGACATCATCATTCAGTGTCCCAACAGCCTCAGACAGAAGTGCTATAGGTAGGACTCCCTCATCAGTCTCTGCGCGACAGTCACTGCAAAGGGATCGCGGCTCAGTGCATCTACTTTAACATCAATCCCATAGATTTGCATCTCCAAATCATAGAAACACTTTGTTGAGGTCTTCTTCCCCCCACACCCCACTAATACTAACTCTGTGGGAGGCTGATAATGCTGAGGAAGGCCACCTGCTTCCAAAAGTCTCTGCTCCGCATGTTCACTTAATGTACAGGCCATAGACCCAGTGTCAAGCATGCCCTTAAGCTGCACTTTCCCATGTACAGACACAGAGGTGTAAAACAAATCTGAAAAAGCCTCAACTTCTTGTGAACCTAACATAACAATTTTCTCTCCTTCTTTCGCATCAGAGCACAAAATCTCATACGTTTTCTCAAGATCATCAAATTCTTTCTTGGGGGTAGACAGTTGAACACCCACATTTCCCCCCTTCACCTGTGGGCGTGTCAGTTTAACGGTTGCTGCTGTGGTGGTGAGTTTCTCTGCTGTTGTGGTGGGCGTCTTTCACCACCGGGATTGGCATAGCGTTCCATCGGTTTAGGACAATTTGACTTCCAATGATCTGGGGAAAAGCACAGGAGGCACAGGTTCTCATGTCTACAGTGCATCACAGTGGAGTGATCTGTTGAGCCACAAACCCTGCATTCCCTACGCCTGAAGGGCTGGGTGGGGAAAGATGGTGCCTTGGCCTGTGTCTGTGAAACCATAACGGGTGGTATGCTCTTCTCTAAGGTACGTTCAAGCAGGTGAATGAGTCTCTCGATACTTGCACTCTGCCCATCTTGTTTGGCGCTTGATGTGAGAGAAGTGTCACTGCACGTACCAGCATTGACCCCGCCTTCACATGGAGTTATCTGGGGATGTACTGTTACTTGCTTTGAGGATACAGCGGTAGATTGACACATGGTGGCCTTCCTGCGGCGTTCATGTTCATAGATTCTCTCCTGTACTTCACTCGCAGTCCATTTCTCAGCAGACTTGTATTGGAATACTGCTGCCAGTTTGGGGTCAGGGCAGTATGTTACAAACATCCTAACGACATCAGAGTTGGAGCTGTCAATCTTCTGTCCTTGTCTCTTAAGGCCCTCGTCAGCGACATCTACAGCCTTGTTCAATCGAACCCAGTACTCCATAACAGCCTCTCCGGGTACAGGTTTAGTATTGTAAAAATCAGCCAAGGGCATGCACGAATAGGCCAATTCACTGAAATTCTGTTTCAGAATGTCAAATACAATCTCTGGCTTCTCTGTAGGATCAACTTGTCTCATTGCGTAAATTTATCTTTACCATGTCTCTTGCTTTGCCAGATAATCGACTAATCAACTCATCTGATTGTTCCCCAACAAGACAACCCTTTCTCCTCAAGTATATTCTCATCAACTCCTCCCATTCATGAATGGAGCATTTGTCTGTACCATCTCCTCTATATGTAGGAGGTTCCTTTATGTCTGATTGCATGATGAACTTAATTTGACTGAGATCTACATATCCTACTGAGTCTGAATGATGATCACTTATCTTTTCTGTACTTACTGGTGGCTCATAAGTACTGGACCTGCCACTCTGTAGTTCTTCCCTAATGGAGCTCCCTATTTCCCGGGCTAGCTGAGTGACCAGCTCAGCTAGACCATCTACAGGGGCATTTGGATTAACACTAGATGAAGGGCTTTCATCCAATTTTTTTGTGGAGCAAAACATGGGGGAACCTCCTGCACCTACACACTTTACCGGGGTTTGATCAGAGTATGAGAAAAACCTCCCCCTCCCAGCAGTGAATTTGGGTTCATCACCATTATAAGATGCCATGCCACTAAAGTTACGTTAAAATGTCTGTTGATGAACACACTTCTATGTTGGTTAACGATAAACAGCGCTCTCAATACATCGTTGTCAGAAAAAAAAAAGAAAAAAAAACTGTAGTTCCGATTTCTGCCACAAGGCGGCAAGAGTACCTCAATGATATAATTAGTCTCTAGAGCAGCAGCGCCGCGGTGATTGAGCTGACGTCGATCAACGATGAATCCGGGTCTAGAAGGCACCAATGTAGCCGGTGCTATACTACACCGCTGTAACTCTGCGTTGTGTGTGGTTGATAGAGACCATAAACGTGGACTTTGGAGATCAGGTAGTTTTAATCAAGCAGAACTGACTCTCTGCATCCTGCATCTGCATCCAAAAGGAAATAAAACATTTGTAGAGCACATCTGTTCTGAGAATCGTCGCCTCTTTCTCTCTCAGTGCATCAAAATGATTTGGAATACAAAAATTAATACACTCTCTCCTTATTATACATAACATATTTTACATAGATAAAACCACATACCTGCATCCAAAAGGAAATAAAACATTTGTAGAGCACATCTGTTCTGAGAATCGTCGCCTCTTTCTACAACAGATGCACAATAGGAGGGACTGGGATCATTCGAGGAGCCAGCCATCGTTCACACATACAATAGCCTGCTAATACTTTAGCTAGCTATTAACCACATGTTGAATTCAGAATGTTGATATCATCCTAAAAAGTACAATTACAAGTGCATCTTAACAATACCATCCACTTATGAGTAACCTCTAAATATACATCATTATTCATGAACAAAACATTGTGTGTATGACTTTGTACTTAAAAGAATCAAACTTTTCTGAAGACAGAAAAAGCGTGCCTACCTCTCTCAGTGCATCAAAATGAATTGAGCACGAGCACGCCGGGCAAAACGTAAGTACACACTCCCCTTCTCCCAGGATGCAGGCATGCATAACAAATCAACACAACATATTGATATATGAACCTGGTGAAATTCACATAGTACTTTAACAACTGTTACACCTAGTTAAATAAAGGTTAAGTAAAAATGCATAATAATTAAAATCCATCTACACACAGTACTCCATAATGATAAAGCATAAACAGGTTTTTAGACATTTTTGCAAATTTATCAAAATTTGAAATCTGAAACTATTACATTTACATAAATATTCAGACACTTTACTCAGTACTTTGTGGATGCACCTTTGGCAGTGACTACAGCCTTGAGTTTTCTTGGGTATGATGTTACAATCTTGGCACAACTGTATTTGGGGAGTTTCTCACCTTCTTCTCTGCAGATCCTCTCAAGATCTGTCAGAATGGATGGGGAGCGTCACTGCACGGCTATTTTCAAGTCTCTACAGAGATGTTGGAACGGGTTCAAGTCCGGGCTCTGGCTGGGTCATTTAAGGACATTCAGATACTTGTTCCGAAGTAACTCCTGTGTTGTCTTGGCTGTGTGCTTAGGGTCATTGTCCTGTTGGAAGGTAAACCTTTGACCCAGTCTGAGGTCTTGAGTGCTCTAGAGCAGGTTTTCATCAAGGAACTCTTTGTACTTTGCTCTGTTCATCTCAATCTGACAAGCCTCCGTTTGCCTTTTGGCAAACTCCAAGCTGGCTGTCATGTGGCTTTTACTGAGGAGTGGCTTCAGTCTGGCGGGTCTACCATAACGGCCTGCTTGGTGGAGTGAGATGGTTGTCCTTCTGGGAGATTCAGAGGAACTCTGGAACTCTATCAGATTGACCATCGGGTTCTTGGTCACCTCCCTGATCAAGGCCCTTCTCCCCCATTGCTCAGATTTGCCTGGTGGCCAGCTCTTGGAAGAGTCTTGGTGGTTCTAAACTTCTTCCATTTAAGAATGATGGAGGCCACTGTGTTCTTTGGGACCTTCAGTGCTACAGAAATATTTTGGTACCCTTCCCCATATCTGTGCCTCGACACATTCCTTATCTCGGAGCTCTACAGACAAATCCCTCAACCTCTTGGCTTGGTTTTTGCTCTTACATGCACTGTCAACTGTGGGACCTTATATAGATAGCTGTGTGCCTTTCCAAATCATATCCAATCAATTGAATATACCACAAGTACACTGTAATCAAGGATCTCTCACAGGATCAGAGTAGCGGTGCTCGGGTTTGTTGAATGTACATCACCACTCTCTGTCCTTATGGCTCCAACTGGGCCAGCACCGCAACCCCCCCGCTTGAGGGGGTTGAAGGCATCCTGTCACACCACTGTCCATGTGAAGGCCTCGTGGCACTCCTGTTTCCAGATGAAGGCTTCCTGGAACACCCCTGTCGATGTGAAACCCCGTTCAAACCCTGTTGTAGTATAAGGCCGGGCCAGGAAGTACTTCAGCTGCTGCTGGTGGTCAGCTTCTACTGGTCTCGGACAGCCCAAACGTTGTGCTTCATAATGCTGATTCCCTCTTCCCCCACTCAGTGCACCAAGAAGGACACCTCAATGCTCATGAAGTGGCACTTCACAGTGTGGAGCTTCAGGCACCAACACACGCCATTGAGCACCGAGGGCAGACTGAAAGGAGCTGCCATAGGCCCTGATGTTGTTGAGGTAGACCAGTCACTCCTGTTGGGGGATACCAGCCATCAACCTATCCATCGACTAGTCAAATGTAACTGGATCGTTGGAGCATTGCACAGGACCTTGAACTGGAGGAGAAAACAATTTAGAGTGGCACCCGGCAGCAGTCACTATGGAGGTCCAGAGAACCGGGAGGACACCTTAACCAAGTCCAGCACAGCCGCCTGTAGTCCGCACATAATTTCAGCTTGTCCTCCTTCTTAGGAACCATGACCACTGGTGCAGCCCAGGGGCTCGATGAATTCTGCTCGCTGCATCTCCAACACAGCCTTGTCTGCCACCTCCTTGTGTATTAGCAGGATATGGCGGGACGTATCTTGATGGGCCGAAGGTCCCCTATGTTGATCTCGTGCTGCACCAGATGAGTCTAACCCACCTCCTCCTCAATCAGAGCAATATATCTGAACTCTAACAGTAACTGCCACAGCTGTTTCCGCTGCTTGGGGTCAAGGCCATCACAGTTCGTCCTCCATATCTCATTCACTGTGGACAGTCTCCTCTCCTCTCCCGTCTGATGGAGCTGGACTGGACTAGAAGAGTGGAAGGTTGGCAGGCATGGGTCTCCTCTTCCTTGACTGCCTGAGTAAAGGGGTCATTGGGCTCTGTGAATGTGACATTACGGGGGTGCATGGTTACTGCAAGCCCTCCATGGAAGCTCAGTGTTCACCAGTCCAGGTCTAGCTGGAAGCCTGTGCTCCTAAGTCCAACCCCAGGATACAGGAGTCCTGCACCGCCACCACCCACACAGGATGATAGACAGTCCTGCCCCTTACTGTAAGCGTCGTTATCCCCTTCTCAGCGGAACTGAGTCTAACTGGTACAATCACTGGTCTCACCAGTGTTACCTTGGACCCAGTGTCCTCCAGGGCCGGGCAGGTCAGCCCCTCCACAGTGACAGGGACTTAACAAAAGTAAACTGACATTATTTGTTGCTTATTTATTTACTTCTTAGATCCATATAATGTCCAGGGCATAACCTAGCCTGGTGGAACCAGATTCACATTTTACAATATCTGAAGTGAAATAGACAGGTGAACGCAGCAATCTGATTGGTTCCACCACGCTAATCAGAACCACCATTGTCCACCATTGTGTGTGTGAACAACCAAGGGCCAGGAGCTGATCTACGCTGAGATGCTCGTCAATGGGGCTCTGGCAAAGACCTCACCTCCAGCCTCACCTTTTCCTTGCTCACCAACGGCTGTCGATGGGGAGAACAGAATTAGGTAGGTTTAGTGTTACCTGTTCAAACTTCAGCATAGTACATGTTTGTGTTTTAGATATCACCTATCCCTAACTGCCATAGAGAGTGACTGTGTATTTGTTCACAGATACATGAGATGTTATACATTTTATGAATAGTTACTAAATGATGTATACATTTAACTAACAGAATTACGGTTAATTATTCAAATTGCGCGCCCTCCAATTTAACCGAATGGTTTCCCGCTAGCGGGATGCCTAGCCTAAAGTTAACTTGGGTTGGAATCAGCCCTCTATGCAATTGGAGAAATCCAGAATCCAAACGACAGACAAATACTGTGTATGTCTGAAGCCCAAATGATTTGATTATGTAAGGTGAAAGAGTAAGGTGAAACCTGTGCCTGGGACATACAAATGCTGAGTGATATGAGTGATGATGCTTTTATTTCAGCTCAGAGTAAAATGCAAATCCCTGAGCAGGTTGACGTTATGTGTGTGTGTGTGTGTGTGTGTGTGTGATTAGTTTACAGCAAGTCATTTTATTTGACTAAAACTCCTATCAAAACATATCATGAACAAAACACAGATTAACAAAATGCAAATGCAAATGCATACACACACACACGTGCGCGCGCGCACACACACAGATGGGATTTCAACTTGGTTTGGGATTTGCTTGTTGGCCTAAGCATCGAACTCAGCTCCTGTCTGTCCCAGCCACAGGTTAATATGTAGAGTGTTGATGTGTTGTGTAGTTCATTTTAAAAGTATGGTACTATGTTATAATTCAGGTGTAAAGTAATATTATGTAGGCTCGTAAATAGTGGCTTGTCATTCAGTCATGGTAATGAATACAGGTGGGATGGACCCTCATGAACCAGGGAAGACGAAGACGATAGGCCACTGGATTGATGCGCCCTAGAACCTTGAATGGCCCAAGGTACCAGGGAGCCAACTTCCTAGATTCAAGCATAGAGGTAGACCCCTAGTAGACAACCAGACCATCTGGCATGGACACAGGAGGGGACTCGACGGTTAACCTGTCGTTGAACCTGAGTTGAGGACCTCAGGAGCGGAAGGAACCATCACTTCAATCTCCTGATCTATAAACTGGGGGGCTGGTAACCGTACAACATCAGGAATGGTGATTGGCCAGTGGAGGAATACTGGAGGTTGGGTGCGTACTTCACCCAAGGAAGGTGCTGACTCTAAGTGGCGGGGTTGGCAGCACCGTAAAGATCCTGTTTCACCCGCTCAGTTTAACTGTTGGACTGAGGGTGATAACCTGAGGACAGACTGGCTGATGACCCCAGAAGAGCACAGAATGCCCTCCAAAATCTGGAGGCAAACTGGGGACCCTGGTAGGAGACTATATCCAGAGGAAGTCCATGAAGGCGGAAATCGTGCTGAATGACTAGCTGAGCAGTCTCATGGGCAGATGGAAGCTTAGGCAGCGGAATGAAATGTGGCACCATGGAAAAGCAGTCCACAATGACCAGGATGACCATGAGTCCCTCTGAGGATGGAAGGCCCGTGATGAAATCCATAGTGAGATGGGACCAGGGTCGAGAAGGTGTAGGCAGCGGATGTAGAAGCCCCAGAGGCTGCTGACGAGGAGTCTTGTTCCGGGTGCAGGTCGGACAAGCAGCAATGAAGGTCAGAGTGTCCGCCTCCGCCGAGGGCCACCAAAACATCATCAAAAGCTCTAGCATTCGCTGCCCTCCCGGGTGAAACGTGACAAGTGAGCCCACTGAAGTACCTTGGACCGTGTCCCAAGAGGAACAAAAAGTCTGTTAGTTGGACAGCCGTCTGGAGCTGCCTCCCTACCTTGCACCTCCCTCACTACAATCTCTATACCCCAGGACACCAGCGCGAGGATGAGCGACCTGGGGATGACGGATTCAAGCGGCCGATCCTCACTGGTGCTAGAGAACTGGCGAGAAAGGGCATCCGGCTTCACGTTCTTAGACCTCGGACGGTACGATGACATGGATCTGATCAAAGTGAAGAAAAGAGTCCAATGAGCCTGTCGGTGATTGAGGTGTTTAATATCCTGGATGTAGGCCAGGTTCTTGTGGTCAGTCCAAACCGTAAAGGGATGTTCTGAGCCCTCCAACCAGTGCCGCCACTCCTCCAAAGCCAGTTTGACTGCGAGAAGGTCCCAGTTGCCGACATCATAGTTCCTCTCCGCTGTAGTGAGACGCCTGGAGATTAAGGCACAGGGATAAGGCTTTTGGTCTTTCACCGAGCGCTGAGACAGAACTGCACCCAAGCCCATGTATGAGGCATCCCCCTCTACCACGAAGGGAAGAAAATGATCCGCATGAACAAGAATGGGTGCGGCAGAAAACCGACATTTCAGGTACTGGAACGCCTTCTCAGCAGCAGAGGTCCAACATACATGCCCAGCCGAGCCCTTGACGAGTGTTGTCAGTGGCGTCGCCACAGCATTAAAGTTTCTCACA
This sequence comes from Oncorhynchus mykiss, assembly GCF_013265735.2. Taxonomy (NCBI): domain Eukaryota; kingdom Metazoa; phylum Chordata; class Actinopteri; order Salmoniformes; family Salmonidae; genus Oncorhynchus; species Oncorhynchus mykiss. The sequence continues at coordinate 74,215,583 of NC_048574.1, forward strand.
AATCTTTGGTAGAAATGAGCAAATCCCCCAAAAAGCTGAACTTGCTTGACCATGCTGGGCCGCGGCCAGTTTACCACTGCTTCTACCTTTTGGGAGTCCATCTGTAAACAGCCCTGAAATACAATGTACCCCAGGAAGGAGATCTGAGGAATGTGAAAATCACACTTTTCGTCCTTCACAAACAGGTGATGAGCGAGGAGTCTTTGAAGAACCTGGCGGACATGTTCAACCATGGACTTGGAGAAGATGAGGATGTCATCCAGATACAAAAACACACTGGTGAAAGAAGTTGTACAGCACATCATTACCCAGGGCCTGGAAAACGTCTGGAGCATTAGTAAATCCAAAAGGCATGATTCGGTACTCATAATGTTCATTGGGATTGTTGAATGCTGTCTTCCACTCATCTCCCTGTCGGATGCGCACCAGATTGTACGCGCTTCGTAAATCCAATTTAGAGAAAACCGTAGTTTCCTGGAGCCTCTCGAAAGCTGGGGACATAAGAGGAAGGGTTTGGTGGGTGTGGCAATGTGTCTGGTGGGTGTGGCAATGTGTCTGGTGGGTGTGGCAATGAGATGCCACGCCATCAGCGTTACCCTATCTATAACCCAACCACTCCCAATCTTTCAGCTGGCGTTCAGTAAAATAGTCACCTATCTGTAGAGATAACAGTGATAACACGATATAGAGTGTTATTGTGTGAAATTTGTTGTTAGTTTTAATAGTATGGTACTATGTTATAATTTGATAATAAAGTAATATTATGTAGGCTGGTGAATAGTAGCTTCTCATTCAGTCATGATAACGTGTATAAAATAGCGACTGCCCATCCATAACGAATACAGTGGGGCAAAAAAGTATTTAGTCAGCCACCAATTGTGCAAGTTCTCCCACTTAAAAAGATGAGAGAGGCCTGTAATTTTCATCATAGGTACACTTCAACTATGACAGACAAAAAAAAAATCCAGAAAAAATCACATTGTACGATTTTTTATGAATGTATTTGCAAATTATGGTGGAAAATAAGTGTGACATGGGAGAACTTCGTAAGGTCTTAGTGGGTCTCTCCCACTCATACAGGAGGGCAGATCCCGCTCAGCCCAGTCCAAGATTTTCTCTGTCCTGTCAGCCCAATTGCAGAACCAGCTAAAATAACATTTTATTTGGCTTATGGTAGAGAAATTAACATTACGTTCTTTGGCAACAGCTCTGATGGACATTCCTGCAGTCAGCATGCAAATTGCACTCTCTCTCAAAACGTGAGACATCTGTGGCATTTGTGCACAGTAATCAGCTTTTTGTGAACATGGAACATTTCTGGGATATTTTATTTTATTTTAAAACATGGGATCAATGCTTATTAAAACCTCTCTGGTTCCAGCACCTCGAAAACGGTCAGTGAAATTGCAGGGCGCCAAATTCAAAACAACAGAAATGCCATAATTCAAATCCCTCAATCATACAAGTATTATACACCATTTTAAAGATAAACTTCTTGTAAATCCATCCACAGTGTCCAATTTCAAAAAGGCTTTACTGCGAAAGCACAGCATGCGATTATGTTAGGTCAGCGCCTAGTGACAGAAAACCAAACAACCATTTCCCAGCCAAGGAGAGGGCTCACAAAAGTCAGAAATAGCAATTAAATTAATCACTAACCTTTGATGATCTTCATCAGATGGCACTCCCAGGACTCTATGTTAGACAATAAATGTGTGTTTTGTTCGATAAAGTTCATCTTTATGTCCAAAAACCTCATTTGAAATTATGTTCAGAAATGCATTGTCTCAAACAAACATCCAGGGTGAAAATGCAGAGAGCCACATCAAATTACAGAAATACTCATCATAAACATTGATCTAAGATACAAATATTTAACCACCAATTAAAAACATCCTAAAGATTGATTCTATACATCGCTTAACATGTTTCTACGGACTGTAACGGAACCTTTGGATTTTTTGTCTGCTCCTAGTGAATACGCTTCATGAGTTTGGATTTGTGTATAGAACGCACTAACAAAAGAAGGTATTTGGACATAAATGATGGACATTATCGAACAAAACAAACATTTATTGTGGAACAATAAGGTTCCTGGGAGTGCATTCTGAAGTAGATCATCAAAGGTAAGTGAATATTTATAATGCTATTCTGACATCTCCAACATGGCGGATATCTTTATGGTTGTTTTGGGCTCTGAGCACTGTCCTCAGTTTATTTCATTTCCGGTAAAGTATTTTTTAAAAAATCTGACACAGCGGTTGCATTAAGGAGAAGTTTATCTAAAGTTCCATATATGATACTTGTATTTTCATCAAAATGTATGAGTATTTTTGAAAATTGATGTGGCTCTGCAAAATCACTGGATGTAATATGAACTTTATCGAACAAAACATAAATATATTTTGTAACATGAAGTTCTTTGAGTGTCATCTGATGAAGATCATCAAAGGTTAGTGAATAATGTATCTCTATTTCTGCTTTTTGTGACTCCTAACTTTGGCTGGAAAAATGGCTGTGTTTTTCTGTGAATAGGCACTCACCTAACATAATAGTTTAGTGTGCTTTCGGCGTAAAGTCTTTTTGAAATCAGACACTGTGGTGGGATTAACAAGAAGTGTATCTTTAAAATGGTGTGAAATACTTGTATGTCTGAGGAATATTAATTATGAGATTTCTGTTGTTTTGAATTTGGCGCCCTGCACTTTCACTGGCTGTTGTCATATCGATTCCATTAACATGCTGTGTTCATTGTTTTGTTCAGTGTCCATAGTATTAGCACTCCAGATGTATTATCTCTACTAATTAAGACCATGATAAAAAAACAAAAACTTGTTCGAGAATGTGTCTGTGTTTGAACAAAGATTGTATAGTTTTTTATGAAGATATCACATATTGTTAACCTGTAAGTACAAATCTATACTGCATTCAAAATGCATTTGGAAAGAGATCCAGGATCCAAACAACAGACTAATACTGTGTACAGTGACTTGCAAAAGTATTCACCCCCCTTGACATTTTTCCAATTTTGTTGCATTACAACCTGTAATTGAAATAGATTTTTGGGTGGGTTTGTATCATTTGATTTACACAACATGTATAATACCACTTTGAAGATGTAACATATGTTGCATTGTGAAACAGACAAAAAACTGAAAACTTAAGCATGCATAACTATTCACCCCACCAAAGTCAATACTTTGTAGAGGCACCTTTTGCAGCAAATACAGCTGCAAGTCTCTATAAGCTTGGCACATCTAGCCACAGGGATTGTTCAAGGCAAAACTGCTTCAGCTCCTTCAAGTTGGATGGGTTCCACTGGTGTGCAGCAATATTTAAGTCATACCACAGATTCTCAATTGTATTGAGGTCTGGGCTTTGACTAGGCCATTCAAAGACATTTAAATGTTTCCCCTTAAACCCCTGAAGTGTTGCTTTAGCAGTATGCTTAGGGTCATTGTCCTGCTGGAAAGTGAATCACTGTCCCACTGTCAAATCTCTGGAAGACAGAAACAGGTTTCTCTCAAGAATGTCCCTGTATTTAGCACCATCCATCATTCCTTCAATTCTGACCAGTTTCCTAGTCCCTGCAAATGAAATATATCCCCACAGCATGATGCTGCCACTACCATGCTTCACTGTGGGGATGCTGTTCTCTGGATGATGTGAGGTGTTGGGTTTGCGCCAGCGTTTCCCTTGATGGCTGGAAAGCTAAATCTTTGTCTCATCTGACCAGAGTACCTTCTTCCATATGTTTGGGGAGTCTCCCACATGCCTTTTGGCTAACACCAAATGTGTTTGCTTATTTTTTCTTTAAGCAATGGCTTTTTTTCTGGCCACTGTGTGGAGTGTACAGCTTAAAATGGTCCTATGGACAAATACTCCAATCTCCTCTGTGAAGCTTTGCAGCTCCTTCAGGGTTATCTTTGGTCTCTTTGTTGCCTCTCTGATTAATGCCCTCCTTGCCTGGTCTGTGAGCTTTGGAGGGCAGCCCTCTCTTGGCCGGTTTGTTGTGGTGCCAGGTTCTTTCCATTCTTTAATAATGGATTTAATGGTGCTCAGTTCAAATGTTCTTATTTTTTCATAACCCAACCCTTATATGTACTTCTCCACAACTTTGTCCCTGACCTGTTTGGATAGCTCCTTGGTCTTCTTGGTGCTCCTTGCTTGGAGGTGCCCCTTGCTTAGTGGTGTTGAAAACGGAGGTGTTTATATACTGAGATCATGTGACAGATCATGTGAAACTTAAATAAAGTCCACCTGTGTTCAATCTAACTAATTATGTGACTTCAGAAGGTAATTGTTTAGACCAGATCATATTTAGGGGCTTCAAAACTAAGGGGATGAATACATATGCAGGCACCACCTTTCCGTTTTTGTTCAATTTCACTGCACCAATTTTGACTATTTTGTGTATGTCCATTACATGAAATCCAAATAAAAATCAATTTCAATTACAGGTTGTAATGCAACAAAAAAGGAAAAACACCAAGGGGGTTGAATACTTTTGCATGGCACTGTATGTCTAAAGCCCATATGATTTGATTATGTAAAGTGAAAGAGTCAGCCCTTGCAGGTGGCTGGGCTAACCTGTGGCTGGGACAGACAGGTGCTGAGTGATATGAGTGATGTTGCTTTCATTTCTGCTCAGGCCAAAATGCAAATCCCTGAGCAGTTTGACATTCCATCTGTGTGAGTGCATGCAGCATTTGCATGTTGATCTGCGTTTTTATCATTCATGATACGTTTTGAATTCTAGTCAATTAAAATTAGTCGCTATTAACTGATCATGCAATGGTGCACTTTTTTTTCCGCTTGTAAGTTGTCTCCTCTCTGGGATGTCTATTTCCATAATTATTTTGTGTTTTGGTCATATAACTTCTGTGGATATGAGTGCATTAGTTAAGTCAGTTGATGAACAACATAAAAGGGACCAACCAGCTGAGTTTGAGCCTTTTAGCTTTTTTTTATGTGTGCATCTCAACATGATCCCCGGTGGTATCCATGGAGATGCAGGACTCAAATGTCCACTAACCAGCCAGCCAGATGGAGAGGGAGAGAGAGAGAAAAGCTTAGCCTTGATAGCTAGCTACTTATTTGAGAGGCAATGACAACATGTCAGTCAGTGTGTGGGGAGGAAGATGTAACACAGAGGCTCAAATACATTTCCATAATGCTGCTGTGTGAACTTCATAAACTCACACCAAAGATTGCATTCTGTATTGTGGTAGTTCTGGCTGCACTGGCTAAATCTCTGACTTGTACGGCACTGATCTCAACTGCAAGGCTCTACAGAAGGTGTCAAGAACAGCCGAGTCTATTAATGGGGGCGAACCACCAGCCATCCAGGACATTCATACCAGGCGGTGTCTGAGGAAGTCCCAGAAAATTGTCGAAGACTTCAGCCACCCCAGGCACAGACCGTTCTCGTCTGACAGGTGGTATATGAACATCAGGTCTCGGACCAACGGATCCAAGACAGCTTCTATCTCCAAGCAAAATACTGCTGTACAGCTAATCAATGGCTGTCTATGGGCTTTGACTAGGCCATTCCAAGACATTTAAATGTTTCCACTTGAATGCTGCTTTAGCAGTATGCTTAGGGTCATTGGCCTGCTGGAAGGTGAACCTCCGTTCCAGTCTCATATGTCTGGAAGACTGAAACAGGTTTCCCTCAAGAATTTCCCTGTATTTAGCGACATCCATGATTCTTCAATTCTGACCAGTTTCCCAGTCCCTGCCGATGAAAAACATTCCACAAGCATGATGCTGACACCACTATGCATCACTGTGGGGATGTTGTTCTCGGGGTGATGAGAGGTGTTGGGTTTGCGCCAGACATAGCGTTTTCTTTGATGGTCAAAAACCTTAATTTTAGTCTCATCTGACCAGAGTACCTTCTTCCATATGTTTGGGGAATCTCCCACATGCCTTTTGGTGAACATCAAACATAGTTGCTTATTTTTTTCTTCATTCAATGGCTGATTTCTGGCCACTCTTCCATGAAACCCAGCTCTGTGGAGGGTACGGCTTAATGTGGTCCTATGGAGAGGTACTCCAATCCCCGCTGTGGAGCTTTGCAGATCCTTCAGGGTTATCTTTGGTCTCTTTGTTGCCTCTCTGATTAATGCCCTCCATTCAAGGTCCATGAGTTTTGGTGGGCGGCCCTCTCTTGGCAGGTTTGTCATGTTGCCACTTCACCAATTTGGACTATTTTGTGTATGTCCATTACATGATATCAAATAAAAATAATAAAAAAAAAACAGGTTGTAATGCAACGAAATAGGAAAAACGTCAAGGGGGAGGAACACTTTTGCAAGGAACTGTGAATGGATTTGGCTATTTAAGCCACACCCATTGCTGACAGGTGTATAAAAGTCAGGATGCTCTCGATGGTGCAGCTGTAGAACCTTTTGAGGGTCTGGCGATGACATGCTAAATCATTTCAGTTCCCTGAGGGGGAAAATATTTTGTCATGCCCTCTTCACGACTGTCTTGGTATGTTTGGACCATGATAGTTTGTTGGTGATGTGGACACCAAGGAACGTGAAAGTCTCGACCCGCTCCACTACAGCCCCGTCAATGTTAATGGGGGCCTGTTCGTTCCGCTTTCCTGTAGTCCACAATCAGCTCTTTTGTCTTGCTCATTGAAGGAGATGTTGTTGTCCTGGCACCACAGTGCGAGTTCTCTGACCACCTCCTTATAGGCCGTCTCCTCGTTGTCAGTGATCAGGCCTACCACTTTTGTGTTATTAGCAAACTTAATGATGGTGTTGGAGTTGTGTTTGGCCATGCAATCATGGGTGAACAGGGAATACAGGAGGGGACTAAGTACACACCCCTGAGGGGCCCCAGTGTTAAGGATTAGCGTGGCAGACGAGTTGTTGCCTACTCTTACCACCTGAAGGTAGCCCATCAGAAAGTCCAGGATCCAGTTGCAGAGGGAGGTGTTTAGTCGCAGAGTCCATAGCTTAGTGATGAACTTCGTGGGAGCTATGGTATTGAATGCTGAGCTGTAGTCAATGAACAGCATTCTCACATACTGTAGGTGTTCCTTTTGTTCAGGTGAGAAAGGGCAGTGTGGAGTGCGATTGAGATTGCATCATCTGCGGACCTGTTGGGGCGGAATGCGAATTGGATTGGCTCTAGGGTGTCAGGGAGGATGCTGTTGATGAGCCATGACCAGCCTTTCAAAGCACTTCATGGCTACCAATGTGAGTGCCACGGGGCAGTAATCATTTAGGCAGGTTACCTATGCTTCCTTGGGCACAAGGACTATGGTGGTCAGCTTGAAACATGTAGGTTTTACAGACATTGGTCAGGGAGAGGTTGAAAATGTCAGTGAAGACACAGTTGGTCCACGCATGCTTTGAGTACATGTCCTGGTAATCCATCTTGCCCAGTGGCTTTGTGAATATTGACCTGTTTAAAGGTTTTGTTCACATCGGCTAACAAGAGGGTTATCACAGTCATCCAGAACAGCTGGTGCTCTCGTGCATGCTTCAGTGTTGCTTGCCTAGAAGCAAGCATAAAAGGCATTTAGCTCGTCTGGTAGACTTGCGTCAATGGGCAGCTCGTATCTAGATTTCTCTTTGTAGTCCGTAATCATTTTCAAGCCCTGCCACATCCGACGAGCGTCAGAGCCGGTGTAGAAGGATTCAATCTTAATCCGGTATTGACACTGCTTGTTTGATGGTTCATCTGAGGGCATAGCAGGGTTTCTTATAAGCGTCCGGATTCGTCTCCCGCTCCTTGAAAGCGGCAGCTCTAACCTTTAGCTCAATGCGGATGTTGCCTGTAATCCATGGCTTCTGGTTTGGATATGTGCGTACAGTCACTGTGGGGACGATGCCATCGATGTACTTATTGATGAAGCCGATGACTGAGGTGATGTATTCCTCAATGCCATTGGATGAATCCCGGAACATATTCCAGTCTGTGCTAGCAAAACAGTCCTGTAGTGTAGCATCCGCGACATCAGACAACTTCCGTATTGTGCTGGTACTTCCTTCTTCAGTTTTGCTTGTAAGCAGGAATCAGGAGGATATCATTATGGTCAGATTTGCCAAAGGTAGGGCGGGGAGAGCTTTGTATGCATCTCTGTGTGTGGCCACCTTTTCCAAATGTCAGTTCGTCAAAATTCTGCCACGCTACAGCTACTGTAAGCGCTGTTATTTGTTATTTTATTTAAGTTGAAATGTCTCAGTGCAACAACCACTCCGCCGTGATGTGGTAGGCCACAGAAGCTCACAGAACAGGACCGCCGAGTGCTGAAACGCGGGAAAAATGGCTATCCTCGGTTGCAACACTCACTACGTAGGTCGAAAATTGCCTCTGGAAGCGACGTCACCACAAGAACTGTTCGTCAGGACCTTCATGAAATGGTTTTCCATGGCCGAGCAGCAGCACAGAAGCTTAATATCACCATGTGCAATGGCAAGCGTCAGCTGGAGTGGTGTAAACTGGCTTAAAACCTCTTAGGGTCCCCTCAAGCTCGAATCCCGTTTCCAGGATAGATTTGACAACATCCGGTGAAATTGCAGAGTCACAAATTCAAACTACAGAAATATAAATATTCATATAAATACAAGTGTAATACATCAAAATAAAGCTTAACCTCTTGTTAATCCAGTCGCTGTGTCAGATTTCAAAAAGGCTTTACGGTGAAAGCACACCATGCGATTATCTGAGGACAGCGCCCGACATACAAAAAAATGAAAAAAAAATTTCAACCAGGAAAATGCGGAAAATGTCAGGAAAATGTCTCAACCAGGAAAACCAGGAAAATGTCTCAGTTACACAATGAATGGTCGTTTTGTTCGATAAAGTCTTCTTCTTTTTGTCCCAAAAATGTCCATGTATTTGTCGCGTTTGATTCAGAAATCCACCGGTTCCAATTCGCAAAAAATGCCTACAAAGTATCTAATAAGTTACCTGTAAACTTGGTCCAAACATTTAAACAACATTTTTAATCCAAACTCAGGTACCCTAAAATGTAAATTATCGATCAAATTTAAGACGGAATAATCTGTTTGCAATACCGGAGAAAAACAACACTGAGCACGCTCCTTTTCACATGCACCAAAAGACTAGAGACCTTCTGAGTGACACATGGAAACAATAGGACTACTTCTTCATTTCTCAAAAGAAAAACATCAAAAATGTCTAAAGACTGTTGACATCTAGTGTAAGCAATAGGGCCCTAATAAGTCAGGTTGCCCATAGAAAAGCATTGGAAAACACAATGACCTCAAAAAATGTTTTCCCTGGATGGATTGTCCTCAGGGCTTCGCCTGCCAAATCTGTTCTGTTATACTCACAGACATTATTTTAACAGTTTTAGAAACTTTAAAGTGTTTTCTATCAGAAGCATACCATAGCTTCTGGGCCTCATAAACAGGCAGTATACTATGGGCACACATTTCATCCGGACGTCAAAATACTGCACCCTAACCTTAACAAGTTGTATGTGTCTTCACGTATTGCAAATCATGTGAAAGGATGTGTTGATTAATAGGGAACCAATTCATTGTCTGGGCACCAGTCACTCCCTCCTTCGGCCTTGGGGGAGATGAGGTCTGCGATAGGATGTGTGGGGTAGTGTCTGGAACGATTGCACGACTTCTCTATGTTGCACCTATCTTGGGATATAGTAATGGTTAAAGGACAATGGTTTTTACCTGAGAAAGGGGTATCTGGAGCTGACAATTGATTTATGCCATAGAATGAGCTGGTGTTTTTGTACAATGGGATATCAGGGACGAAATGGGAGTCTGCCTTTGGGGCCGAACTCTGTACAATGAGAACAGTCTGTACAGCAGATACTGTCAACTGTGAATTATTAGTATCTTTCATACAAATTCTAACCTTGTGACCCATTCCACACATATGTTGTTTGTCTTGAACATTTAGGAGAATGAACTTTGCTATAGAAGGTCTTTGTATTCTTTGTCTTGGGGCTCTCAATGAATCACCTATGGGTCATTATCGCAAAGCACTTACTTTACGGCAAATCAGTTACTTGTGTCTCTGGTGTGACCTGCTTTCCTTATTAATAAGTGAACAAAGATTTAGTTTAAGTAGATCTCTGACTTGTGTGATTAGTTTGTCTCCTCATTTGATAATACAGAACATACCACCACACTGTATTCTGTGCATGTACCAAATAAACTTAGATATGATTTGTGTGTATGTAAATAACGCACCATGTGACTTGTTAGGATACACACAGGTCAGAGAGCTATAACTCTCTCATGCACTCTTTCATGTCATTAAAATCAGGTTGGATATCAACCGTCTGCAGGAGAGAACACCACAACTATCGCAAAATCAAGGACTTACCAAAACATCTAGGGTAAGTTATATCACATTTTAACAACACTGAGTATGATATTTCAGGTTAAATGTTTTACATCCCCTCTTGATGATTTCTTTCACACTTAATGAGATAAGGTACCTTCAGAAAGTATTCATACCCCTGACTTTTTCCAAAAATGTTTGTTGCAGCCTGAATTTAAAATTGATTAAATGTATTTTGTTTGTCACTGGCCTACACACAATTCCTCATAATGTCAAAGTGGAATTATGTTTTTAGACATTTTTACAAATTAATGAGATATATGAAATAGCTTGACTCATTAAGTATTCAATCCCTTTGTGATGGAAAGCCTAAATCATTTCAAGAAAAATGAGCTCACTCTCTGTGCAATAATGGCATTTAGCATGACAATTGAATGACTACCTTATCACACATTAGGTCCCTCAGTCGTGCAGCGAATTTAAAATATAGATTCAACCACAAAGAGCAGGGAGGCTTTCAAATGTCTTGCAGAGAAGGGCACCTATTGGTAGATGACTAAATATATGGCTAAAGGACATTGAATATACACTTGAGCATGGTGAAATGATTAATTACACTTTGGATGGTATATCAAAACACGTGACTGAAACTGGAAACGACTGTCACAATTCATGTACTCAGTGGATTTGTAGAAATTAATGCAACATTTGAGGCTGTCTTTCTCTCACCAATTGATTGTACAATTTATACATACAGTATTTATTTTCAGCTTGTGAGTGTGTGATATGGGAGTTGGAGACAGTATTTATTTTCAGCTTGTGAGTGTGTGATATGGGTTGGGTTGGAGACGTGTTTATTTTGACATAAATGTCTAACTTTAAACACCCCCACAGCACAAGCTCTGGAGGCCCATGCGGCTGTCATTGATGTAAAAAATATATATATATTTTATAAATAATTTTGACAGTAACACTCCAAAAAGTAATTCACAAACGATTTAATATCCATACCTACTAGGAAGCTATGTATTTGTTTTCTTGGGTTTCGAGAATGTGAGTGATCAAAGTCATGGTGCCAGGTAGCCTAGCGGTTAGAGGGTTGGTTTAGAAACTGAAATGTTGCTGGTTCCAATACCCAAGCCAACAAGGTGAAAAACCTGTCGATGTGTCCCTAATTTGCTCCAGGTAGGCCGTCAATGTAAATTAGAATTTGTTCCTAACTGACTCGCCTAGTTAAATAAAAAAGTGCCTCAGTCCTTGACTGTAAGGGGGTATTGGTGAAAACAAATTCTGTCGTCAAGGCTAAGACTGCACCGGTGGGACTTACTCAGGACTTGACAGTTCATACAGCTTTTCTATTCTGATCATGGAATTATTTTTTTCTAAATATAACCTAGCTAGCTAGCATTTATGAGGCCAAAAAACATGTTCCTCACATGCAAGGAATGTATTTCCCCCAATGTTATTATGTAAAGTTGCCTCTTGCACCTAAAAACAAGTTTTCTGAATATGTGTGAGGGGTGTGCTGTTAACGTGGCCCAATGTACAGTGGGGCAAAAAAGTATTTATTCAGCCACCAATTGTGCAAGTTCTCCCACTTAAAAAGATGAGAGAGGCCTGTAATTTTCATCATAGGTACACTTCAACTATGACAGACAAAATTAGAAAAAAATCCAGAAAATCACATTGTAGGATTTTTAATGAATTGATTTGCAAATTATGGTGGAAAATAAGTATTTGGTCACCTACAAACAAGCAAGATTTCTGGCTCTGACAGACCTGTAACTTCTTCTTTAAGAGGCTCCTCTGTCCACCTCTATTTTTTTAAAGATTCAAGAGGTGTGAATACTTTAGGAAAGCACTGCACATATATTGCCAACATTAAATTGTGTATTCTCCCCTCTCTCATATCTCAGTGGGCCTGGACATTGTTCCACGAGGATGAATGACTCTTCAGGAAACGGCACTGACCTTGACAACACGGATGCTTGCTTGATCCAGGGCGCTGTTGTGAGCATGATGATATTTTTTGCCAATGGCCTGTGCTTCATCCTTGGGGTGCCATCTCTGGTCTGGTGCTTCTGGCTCTCATTGAGTGGAAGTCTCTCTGAAGGTCTTAAACCCAGCCAGGTCTTCCCTATTAACCTGTTTGCAGTGGAGCTGGTGTTCTGTGTCAGTAGTCTCCTTCTGATGGTCAGCTCCTTCATCGAGAATGACATGTTTCATCAGGCTCATAAGTTTATATTTGGCCTCTCCTGGACCTGCAGGCCCCTGCTCCAGAGCTGCATCTGTGTGGAGCGCTACCTGGCTGTGGTCCACCCTGTGGCTTTCCTCAAGTACAGACGTCGGAGGTACAGGGTGGCAAGTTCAACATTGATCTGGGTGTTGTCACTCACTTTATCATGTTCTTTCGCTTTGATGGATTATGAAGCAATTGAAGATTATGTGCTCGTTAGTGTCTATTGCCTTGGGGTGGTCATAATTTCTCTCTGCTCCTTCTTCATCCTGCTTGTGCTGAAGCAGCCTGGTCCAGGAGAGTTAGAAGGGGGCAGAGTGGGAGAGAAGAAACAGAGGACGACAGACCCACAAAAGATGAAAGCTTTTGGGATCGTCTTAACCAACCTGGTGATGATCTTGACCAGCTCCATCTCGGTGGTTGTTGGTGTGACCACCATGTCATCCAGCCTTGACAGTACCTGCAATGTCACCTTCATGTTGCTAATTGTTAACATCTTCAGTGTCATGATTTCACCCTTGATACACCTCTACAGAGAGGGAAGGCTGCTATGCCAAAGAGTCCCAGAAACACGTTAGACTTACAGTTGTGGATATTAAAGTACAGGTATTTGTGAAAAAAATATCATTATGGTTAGGGGAGGACAGCTCATAAAAATGGCTAGAATGAAGTAAATGCCATTAATTTGAGCCCGTCCTCCCTAGTTAAAGTTCCACCAGAATACGTAGACAAACCTGTCATAATTTAGTACCCATCATCAAGCAACAGATCGTGTTATCACCCAACAGGTGTCATCAGAGCAACAGAACTGTCTACACTCGGTTTGTTGTTTTTATTAAATTGTTCTCTTGAAACAGTTTTGAATCATAGCTTAAGTTTTTATATCTACAAATTCCACGATGAGGTAAACCTTTTTGGCTGAGACCGCAAATTTGTCTGGAACCGGATTCCTGTTAAGTAGCAGGTAGCTGCTAGCCGTCATGAAAACGAGTAGGCTAACGGTAGAAGTGCTTTTATCCACGGCTGGGCACAAATGCTTTAGATGGGACATGAGTGCCACACAATCACAAGATGAAGATAAGTTGGACCTGAACAATGGACAGGGATTTGTCCTCCCTAAATGCACCACCATCAAGCAGTTTAGGGAAGAGATCCTCTGGCTGCTCTCTTGGCTGTGAGAAAATGATAACCTGCTTTCTAAATAAACTGACCTTGCTGAAGCCCAGGCAAACCGAATCTGAGTTAAAAATGCCTCCTATAGTAAAGCTGTCGGTGAGCTGGGATAAGTTGGGCGGCGTTGCTCTGTCCCAATCAAACAGAAAGATGTTAAGCTCAACCCTACGGCCAATGGGAGACTGGACTCTTGCAAGGCATAACAGATTCAGGAGGCAGTCTGGTCACCCTTCATCTATGCCCTAACCCACGGCCACCACAGTTCATTAGGTTCTTGACTCAAGACAGAATTTCCTCGGGCCATCTTCCACCTTCCTGGAGTTTCCGATGCCATCCGCTGTTGCTGGTGTAAAGAGTGAGGCTAGTCTGGCTTGAAACCTCCATCCCTCCTGCCCAAAGCAGTCCAATCCCATTCCACATTGACCTTCGATGGTGAAAGATTTTGGCCTGCCTACGTTCTGTGGACCGAACAAAATCCACTGTCACCCAGGAGCCCATGCCCAGGACATCAACTCCCTCCTGCCCACATTTCTGGCCAACTGCTATCCCTCACATAGGTTTAATTGAACTTCACTTTAGGCAATGTGAGGAACTGAGGGAGGAATAAACATTTTTATTTATTAAACACCCTCACCAGCACTGGGAAGATAATAGTTATCTCTGGCCACCTGCTGTGCTATTGAAGGGGTTCGGAACGTTTCGGCAACCTTTCAGTTACTAGTCCAACGCTCTAAGCACTAGGCTGTTACCTCGAGGCAGGGACAGAGTGGCCCACACTTAATCAATATAGCACTATTATATGATAGAGCATTCACTAGTAAAACCTTTCTTGTGAATTACCTCATTATTGAGTTGATTGGATATTGCTCACTGAACTATAGCTGTTTTCAGACTGTAGTGTCGCTCTTATCAAAGCCTCCGCCCAGACTACAGCTTTTCATAAAAGGAAAAAATGGCCTCTATTTTTACTAATGCTCTCAGCCTTAAACACATTTATTTTGGATACGTTGGGTCTTTGAAGCATCATGCAGCCACAAGTGCTGGCCATAATCAGGTATAGGCCACCAAAGCACTGCCCCACTTTCTTTACTGATTTTTCTGAACTTTTGTCTATTTCCCTTGACAACTATGATAAAATCATTATGTTGGGTGATTTTAATATACATGTTGACATAGAGACTGACTCCAAGGCTGTTGAATGTGTGAATCTTTTGAGCTATATAGACTTTATCCAACATGTAACTCTACCCACCCCTAACAGCTGCCATACTCTGGACCTGGTTATAACCTAGGGGCTTTTAATTGGTATATCCTCTATTGTTGATGTTGCTTTATCTGAACACCATGGTGTATTTTTTAATACCTTGTTGCCCGCAGCACAACGTAACACTTACCACATTATTAAGAAACACTATCTTACCTCTGAAGTTGATACAGATTTTATTGAGTGTATATGATATTTTTGTTGATAACTTTAATAGCAAATTAACCTGTCTACGATATTGGTTCCCAATTGGGAATCAACCCTCCCACGTTCAGCTGAAACGGTGGCGCATGGAACGCAAAAATATTCGTAAAAATATTTAACCTCCACACATTAACAAGTCCAATAGCTCAAATGAAAGATAAACACCTTGTTCATCTAGCCAGCAAGTCAGATTTCTAAAATGTTTTACGGCGAAAACATAGCACATATATATGTAAAACCACCACCAGACACAGCTCATTTGAATAGCCAAAACATGCAATCAACAAACGCAGGATTAAAAAATAAATCGCTCACTAACCTTTTGAAAATCTTCATCAGATGACAGTAATATGACATGTTACACAGTACATGTTTTTTTTTTCAATAATATGCCATTTATATCCATAAATGTCCATTTACAGTGAGTTCACGTTCAGAAATTACTCAAAAATGCCCGCAGGAAATCTAGGTAGCGCGGCAAGATAACGTAAATAGACATCATAAACTTTGACTAAATATACATGTTCTACATATAGTTAGAAAGATACACTGCTTCTTTATGCAACCGCTTTGTTAGATTTATTTTTAACGTTACAGAAATCGCACACTATTCAATATGCTGAGACAGCGCTCAGTTCCAAGCTACATTTCTACGTAATGTTGGAGTCAACAGAAACACAGATTTAAGCATAAATATTCCCTTACCTTCGATGGTCTTCGTTCAGAATGTTCTGGAAGGCTTCATACTTACCCAATACATCGTTTGGTTTCAAGTCTTGCGTCTTTGTATTAGCTACTGCTAATAACATCAGCTGAAATGCACCCAAAACGTCCTCTGGTCCGGAAAAGTTGCGCATCAAAACTTCAAAATTACATATTATATGTCGACTAAACAGGTCAAACTAAGTGCAGAAGCAAGCTTTATGATGTTTTAGACACGCAAAACAAACTTCAATTCAATCGGCCATCGTCTGCCCTTCTCTTGAGTGCTGGAACAAAGGAATGGCTGGGACCAATTCGCGCCCCTACGCACAGCCTATTCTCTCGTGGCACGCACTAATTTCACTCCCATAGGGTCAATTCTCGCGGGATTTGAATGATTCAAAGCTCTACTGAAAGAGGACATCTAGCGGAAGAGATAGAAAGTCTCCCCAGAATCATAACTGGTTGGGAAGGGTGGGGGCCATGACGTCAAAGTTGCTCCAACTTTCATGGCCACAAAAACTAGTTTGGAAGAATGCCTGCCCTGTGAGTTCTGCTATACTTACAGACATAATTCCAACGGTTTTAGAATCTTTAGAGTGTTTTCTATCCAATAATAATTTTTATTTGCATATATTAGCAATTTTTGACAGATTTTTTTTTCAGTTTACTAGGGGTACCCAATCTCTCCAAAGGGGGCATATGTCTGCCATATCCTTAACAGGGCAACCGTTAGATCCAATAAAGTTGAAAAGGTCCACATCTAAACAGAGAGTACGGATGAATGAAGAAACAAAACAATTTAAGATACATTGCAGAGCGGAGGTTGTCGCAAGTCAAAGTTGCATGTCCATTATGATATTATGAGAGAGCAACTTGGCATGTATAACAAGGCAATTCGACATGCCAGATGGGATCACTTTTCTAACTGAATAATTTCTCGACCATTGATGGGCTGATCTCCACAGATAAATAATTAGACTGTATTAATCAAATCAAATGTATTTATAAATCCCTTCTTACATCAGCTGACATCTCAAAGTGCTGTACATAAACCCAGCCTAAAACCCCAACAGCAAGCAATGCGGGTGTAGAAGCACGGTGGCTAGGAAAAACTCATCAGAAAGGCCAGAACCTAGGAAGATACCTAGAGAGGAACCACGCTATGTGGGGTGGCTTGTCCTCTTCTGGTTGTGCCGGGTGGAGATTATAACAGAACATGGCCAAGATGTTAAAATGTTCATAGATGACCAGCAGGGGCAAATAATAATAACACCAGTGGTTGTCGAGGGTGCAACAGGTCAGCGCCTCAGGAGTAAATGTCAGTTGGCTTTTCATGGCCGATCATTGAGAGTATCTCTACCGCTACTGTTGTCTCTAGAAAGTTGAAAACAGCAGGTCTGGGACAAGTTAGCACGTCCGGTGAACAGGTCAGGGTTCCATAGCCACAGGCAGAACAGTTGAAACTGGAGCAACAGCACAGTCAGGTGGCCTGGGGACAGCAAGGAGTCTAGGGCTCAGGTCCTCTGAGAGAAAGAGCGAAAGAGAGAATTAGAGAGAACATACTTTAATTCACACAGGACTCAGGATAAGACACGAGAGACACTCCAGCTATAACAGACTGACCCTAGCTCCCCAAAAACTAAACTACTGCAGCATAAATACTGGAGGCTGAGACAGGAAGGGTCGGGAGACACTGTGGCCCCATCCGGGCCAAATAGGCAGGATATAACCACACCCACTTTGTCAAAGCACAGCCCCCACACCAGTAGAGTGATATCTCCAACCACCTACTTACCATCCTGAGACAAGGCCGAGTGTAGCCCACAAGATCTCTGCCACGGCACAACCCAAGGGGAGCCAACCCGTGATTTAACCCACTAGAGCCAATTGACAAAAACCTGCATCAATCTAAGTAATATAATAAAGAAACATGTCAATTTAAGATAGCAATATCTGTTTTTTTGCATTGAAACTTTTACATATTTCAAAAATATCTTAAAACACTTTTTTAGATTTGCCTTTTCTTAGTGTTCCTTTTTAGTCTTTCAGCTTTTATTGTATAGCAAATACTTCTGTTTAAACTTTCATTGTGTTTTATTAGTATTTACCTGTGAAGTGCGTTGCATTAATGTCTTAAATGTGCTATATCAATAAAGTTTGATAGTTAGACACAGTTTGGGGCACTAAAAGTAATGGTTTTTGTGTCAAACTATAGCTAGGAGACGATAGAGAGCTGGACAAATATGTATTCAATTAAAATTGTTCTGCCAATACTGCAGCCGCAGTCTAACTTCTTAGAGCCTGCAACTATAGTTTAAACATATGTAGACACGGCAAGGACTAAAGGCTTAATTTGGTGGCATGTAGCAATTTAATTTTGTGAGATATAGTATGTTAGCATCAGAGTACTTGTCAACTTAAGCTGCCTCACTTGTTTAGCATTTATAGTGAATGTTGGTTTGTTTTACTAGGAATTATACAATTAGTATTAGGCTATATAGGGGATTAGACCTATTAATTTAGCGTTATGATGTAATATGAATTTAGGTCCTTGTCATTCACTAAGATTACATCATGTTATTCAAATATATGTGGACTGACTAATTATGAGACTTGGCTAATAACATCATCGTTTCTCAACGTTTTAAGCAAGACATGGCACACTCCTAGAACGCAAAAGAAACGTGAAACCCCTGGCATTTAAGGGATAGTTTGGGATTTTGGCAATGAGGCCCTTCATCTACTTATCGAGAGTCAGATAACCTACTATTTTTATTTATCTGCATCCAGTTGAAGGAAGCTGGAGGCAGTTTCTTTCTAGCTGTAACCAAGACTTCCATTCTTTGTTCTGAGCTAGTTAATATTGGCTCACACAACTACCCCTAACTTCCTCCATGTTGAACGCAGATACATATACATGGTATACACGAGTTCAGCTGACTCTCAGGAACTAGAAAAGGGGCCTACTGAACTATCCCTTTAACATAGCCTATTTGAATGGCGGATGCACTTAAATTCAAGCGTCAATACATTTGTCAAATATGGGCTAGTCTAGATGAGTGTTATCTTGTTTTGAGAACTCTTCACAGCATACTGTAGGACCCAAATCCTAAACCTTGGACAGAGGTATAGACACTCTCTATCTTTCAAATATTTGTGTGTAATCTTTCACGAGATGTGTCCCTTTTGGGTACTTCTGATTATCACAGGTGTATGTAAGTATTTCTGGCCCTCTGTGTGGCCTCATCTCATGTAAAATATATGAAACTATTGGTCCCGCTTTAAATTACGTTCATAAACCATTCATAAGCATTACATAAATGACTTACAAAGTATCTACAACCATGCTTTATTAAGGTGTGACACAATGACCTGTCAAATGTGACACAATCACCAATGTAAAATGTGACATAACCCACTATGTCAAATTTTATATAAATATGTGCTTTATAAAGGGTGATATGTTGTGCTGAAGGTTGACATAAGTACCAAAGTGAAGTCATATTTGTCAAATTACACCTAATCTCATTCCCAGACACTTCCGCCCAAATGCTCAGAAGGTCTGGTGGACCAACGCATCAAACATGGCCTTGATTACTTAGAGTTAGTTTTAAAATCTCATTTTTGAAGAGAACGTGTGGAAATGGGCTGGGTTTATCCATAATTACTGTGGCTGTGTTAACTATTGAAAACTAGCAAAGGACATAGCGTGATGACAAATACTTCACTCAGTAAGGTCACTCCGATAAAATGATATTGTCACTCCCACTAAGGACAACAATGAATGGTTGATACCCCAGGCCTATATGTGATGTGTGTTCAAAAGCATGGGGATGACGTTACAACAACACACTTAGGAAAATAACAATTGGCTCAGAACAGGGCAGCACAGCTGGCCCTTAAATGTACACAGAGAGCTAATATTAATAATATGCATGTCAATCTCTCATGGCTAAAAGTGGAGGAGAGATTGACTTCATCACTACTTGTTTTGTAAGAATTGTTAATAAGCCGAATGTACCGAGCCGTCTGTTTAAACGACTAGCACACAGCTCGGACTCGCATACCCAACAAGACATGCCACCAGAGGTCTCTTCACAATCCACTCTACACACATTGTAATATTGTTCTATAGTGGTAATACACATTTTGTTTTGTAGATATGTAGTGGTGTTATATGTTATATGATGTTTTGGTTTTATCTTCAGTTTTTTTTTTTTATGTAAGTGCCTTAATGTGTTTGGACCCCATGAAGAGCGTATGCTGCTTTGACAAGAGCTAATAGGGATCACATTCCCTCGCTGAAAAGATCAGCCACAAAATGTTAGAACCATTGTAACAAGTTGGAATCAAGCCCTAGTCTCCAGCATGGGAACATAAGAGGAATACCTGGCGCTGTAGTCTCAGGCTGGACTACCCCAAATCATGGTGGCTCTGACACACACACAAACGCCAGCTTGGCAGGTCCATCAACCAATTGAAATTCCTCTCACCACGACAGTAACCTGTGGACCAGAGAGAACCTTCATAAATCATCAGAACATTAATAACCTATTTATTGACCCTGTAATACTTAGTTTAAAGTCAGACCCCCTTGGTCAACCAAACAACAGTGCAGGGCATGCACGCTGAATTAAAGGGCAACTACACTCAACAAGTTTCCTCAATTCTTCCCAGACTTCAAAAGTCATCCCCTGATGTGGTTTGAGCATTATTGTGGACACAGAAAAACAACACAATTAGTTATATTTAAAAATAGTGAGGGGAAAAAAACAGGGGGGAAACCAGAAAAAAATGGGGGACTTCCAAATCCTGTAAAAACAAAAATGAAACAGCTGTGTATGACTGCACTTTAGAATGTGTGTCATCCTGCAGCACAGCATTTTGGGGAAGTTCAGGTACAATATTGGCTATGCACCCAAGATGGAAAGTGGTTGGGCCATTCTATAATATTATATATACTCTATTTAATTTAGCATAGGCTTTTATTCAAAGCCACTTACAGTCCTGCATGAATAAATGTCCAAGGAATCAGACCCACAATCCTGGCTTTGCAATGCTCTAACAAGCTGTATGACATGGTTATAAATGCTTGATAACATTGATAATTATTCAAGCAAAAATCACCAAAAATACAATAGGTTGTCATAGATTATATTGGAATTACTAACATTACAGGAGTTTCCAGTAACTTTGGTAAACTACCGGAAGCTTTGCAACACATATGACCATCATTACATTCTTCTTCAGCGTGTTGGGTATCTTTACTCAGCCTCTACCTACACAGGGCTGGGAAATTTGTTTTTTTGTGTGTGACATTTTTTTTGTATTTGCTGTATAGAGGTAGAGTAAATGTAACCTACATCACCTCATGCTCATACTTCCAAATTATGTATTTTTTGCTTGCTTTCACAAAATGTAAACCAACCAAATATACTTTACAGAACTATTTTAACTTTACAAAAGTGAACTTGTACTACAATCCCGTATAGCATTTCCTTCTCTACTGTTGAGTGATATACCTATATTGAAATGTATTGAATGATTTAAAATAAGTGTGGAATAAAGCAAATCTGACTGATTCAACAGTTCAGGTCTGTCTGTCTGTCTGTCACTGAGTACACCATGTCATCAAATATGTATCCCTCATCAGTGATGAATGCACATGTCTTGGCTATTTGTATTACCATTAGGAAAACATGCAAACCCAGACTGGGCCTACTGGATGAAAACATTAGCTTCCATGAACATGGGGACCTGCCTGATGTTTTCATTAGCTTGTTTCATGACAGCCAACATTGTCTTTTAGTAGGTGGAACTGCCTCTGTTTAGGTGTAAAGCCTAAATATTGAGTGGATTCTGATCTTTAACATGTTTGTGTTTTAAAAGGCAACTACACACAGACACCGACTGACACAAATACAATAACATTACTCAACATGTTAGTGTTTTTGGGATCCTTGGAACTCTGAAGGATGCAGTTGTCAGCATTTCAAACCCTTTGCTTGTCTCTCCTTCTACTGGCAACTCCTTATGCATGTACACTGAACAGAAATATGTCTACAAACATTAATTGTTTCGTTCGCTGCAATAATGGTCGGACCAAGGCGCAGCGGATGCTGAGTTCCACATAATTTATTATAAAGTGAAACTTTAAACAAACAAAACAAACAATAAATAAACAACAAACCGTGACTACAGAGGTGCTACGTGCACTTAACTCAAAACAATATCCCATAAAGACAAGTGGGAAAAACAGCTACTTAAATATGATCCCCAATTAGAGACAATGATTACCAGCTGCCTCTAATTGGGAATCATTCACAATCACCAACATAGAAAAAAAAACTAGAACCACATATAGAAATAATAAACTAGACTAACCCCACAGTCACGCCCTGACCCACTCCACCATAGAAAATAAAGTCTCTCTATGGTCAGGATGTGACATTAATATTATTTAATATACCGTATCAACCCTCCTAGTCAGTTATGTGTAACTGTTTCTGAGTATATGGTCACCCTGTTGTGTGTGTGTGTGTGTGTGTGGGGGGGGGGGGTCTTCTCCAGACAGTTTAACATGTTCCTTTTCCTTTAATTTTTTTTTTAATGGGCTACGGCCAGACAGTCTTCATTTGTTTTCATTTGATAACTGAAAACAATTGCTGATATTCCCTCATTTATGATTTATTGAGGTAATTACATTGGTGTCAGAAGCAAAAACTGGTGGGTAGACCAAAGGTGTGACGATGATGCTGCAATGACGGAAAGGCTGGCGCTCAGAATTTAAACAAACATGGTAGCCCAGTCTCTGGTCACATCTGTAGCTGTTAAGACCCTGAAGGACTGTTAAGACCTGTGAAAGCCTATTGGCACTCACTGGAAAGAGGAGTAACAGGAGGACACGCACAAGACACATACCACTCCGCTTCACACACAGAGCAATTGTCTTGTGGAGCGCTTCAACAAAATGCTTTCATAGTAGCTGGCCATCATCTCTGCCAAACATCAGGGTCACTGGGACAAGCAACTCCACATGGCATGCAGTAACCACCGTCCAAGACTCCACCTACTGTACACCTGACAGAGAAAGATGATCACCGGGTTTGGGCGGCCCCTTGATAGCCCTCTGTTCTTCAGGGCCGGAGTACGCCTGGAGACCAGGACCGCCCAGAGTCAGCTCACACCTTCGCCAGAGAGGAGCTGTTGACCGCAAATGTGAGGCAGAAAAGAAACTATAATGTTTACTTTGAGGCTGGGGAGCTGGTCTGGGTCTACAGCCCCCTGAGAAAAAAAGAGTGTTGCCCCAAGCTGGACAATCAATGGGTGGGGCACTGCAGGGTCCTGGAGAGCATGGAAGAGGTGGTACACTGGGTACAGCTGCCTCCAAGGGGGGGAAAGGTGGCACTGCCGCAGGATAGGTTAGCCCCCAAAAAAGGGGCCTCATCAATCAAATGTATTTATAAAGCCCTTTTTTACATCTTCGGATGTCACAAAATGCTGTACAGAAACTCAGCCTAAAACCCCAAACAGCAATGCAGATGTAGAAGCATTGTGGCGAGGAGAAACTCCCTAGAAAAGGCCGGAACCTTGGAAGAAACCTAGAGAGGAACCAGGAACCGGTGGGAGATTATAACAGAACGTGGCCAAGATGTTCAAACGTTCATAGATGACCATCAGGGTCAGAACATTATGATGTGCTGTGTACTGTCCGCTCCCGTGGAACTGTGAACCAATGTGTTTGGTGTTGGTATAGCCTCAGCACCCCAGGGACCCCACAAAGCACCAGGGACCCCAGAAACTCCTCTCTCTGGCAATGCCATTCAACCACACACCCACAACCAGGCCCCGCACACATGGCTCCAGGCGGCCCACTCCCCCTGTACTCCCTGTGTCACTGAGTGATTCACCAGAAAAAAAGCCTGTTTCCGCATCATTTCGCCCCCTGTCCCTGACCTCATCCACTGTCCCCCAGAGTGATAGGCACACTACGTCATGAAGTGGACAATGGCAGACGGAAGGAAGGAAGGGTGGTGCGTCAGGTGCCGCTTCTCCTACATATGCTGTTATTTTATCTAAAACATCAGGTGTACGCCGACCCCAGCTAAGTAACTCATGCAAAGATTTAAAGCGCAATTATGTGTTTTATCTCCAGTACATTGCCACGATTGTCAGTTATGTAGCTGCTCTACTGATAATCTCAGTGTGTCCTTGCTGGGATGACACATGCTGGGGAATAATCAGAATTAGTTGGTAACATATGTAAGATGTTTTATATTCATCATATGTTTGTAAGTTACTTCTCATCAGAATGTGTTTGTATAATACTGTGGCGGGGTTGCAGTATCTGTTCTATGTCAAGACTAAGTTGCTTGGGCCGGAGAGAGGGGAGAGGTCAAGCGTGTATCTCTTGGCTCCACTATGTCTGTGTGCCAGTCAGTGTGTCTCTGTGATCTTGTCAAGATAGGATGGATTTGATATATGGCTGTTGATATGGAGGATTTGTTTATGGTTCTGAGTTTGAGAAAATAACATAGTTTAGGAGACAAAGCTGAACGATAAATTATGCCTATGCTGTCTGGATATATGTGTCTCAGCTATAAAGGATCTCAGTTGCAATGTGTAAGGGACTCTCAGAGAATTCATTGATAGACACTGAATTGATCTGAGAGTCACAGGGTTGTGATAGAGCTCATATAATTAAAAATTGACTTTGTTATAACTAACTCTGACTTGTGTGTGGTTTGCTCTCATGATTTGGTAAATAGAGGAAATTTCCACGACACACAATCAGTCTACTACCGCAGAATATCAACACCCAACACATTGGTTCACTGTTCCATGGTAGTGGACAGTACACAGCATATCATAATGTTCTGAATAATGGCCAAGTCTATTCCACTCAACCGCTTAGGAGTAACAAACACAAGTCCAACATTTATCGGAAACTGTTAAACTACCTGTTCACTACCCTCCTGCTCTCTGGGGATGTGCAACTCAACCCTCGGCCTAACATCACCGAGCCAGCGATACTCACCAGAGTGGAAAGCAGTGGATGGCCTCGTCCACTGATCGTCGCCGCTGCGGAAGTGGGTGAGGACTAGGGTCCCATGTATTATCTCGACTCACCCGGCTCAAATATGGAATTTGACTCTCCAAACATATCCAAGTTGCTACACACAATCCCTGACTCCGCTTCTGGTACGCAAGCTGTTTTAATTTCTTCCCCACATCCAGTGCAAGTGGAAGGGATAGTTAATTGCACTATCGAACTGCCCCTAATCAAAACTAAGCAAAAATGGCCTAAACCCTGCCGTCAGAAAATATACTTTTTTCAATTTGTCAATCACTCTCGAATCATCTGGGACCCACGAGCTAAGCCCAAGGGATTTATATTCTCAGTGTCATTCCAAAAAGTGATCAAATTCAGCATCTTCTCACAGAGTTCAACCTTGACTTCCTCTGCCTTTCAGAGACATGGCTTCATAAAAACTCTCCATATGCTGCTTTGTTTGTGTCTGGCTACAATTGTTTTCAGATTAGGCAGGTTGAAGGAAGAGGGTGTCTGATGATTCACATTAAGAAAGAACATATCTGATGTAAACATATTGAGTGGTCATATGATAATGAACTAGATTGTATATGCCTAAACATTACACTGTCTACCCAAATGTATTTTACCCTTATTGGAATGTATTGACCACCTTCCACCAAAAGTGTGTGTTTTGATCAGTTTATCATCTTAATGGGAGATTTTAACATTAATTATGGAGACAAGTCTTGTAGGAAACCTCAAACGGATCACTAATACCTTTGACCTTACACAGCTAGTTAAAGGGTCAACCAGGGTGACTTGTTGTTCTAAAACACAGATTGATCTGGTGTTCAGTAATAAACCAGAGAGAGTGACTAAATCATTCAATATGGTTATTGGTTATTGATCATAATCTGACACTTACAGTGGGGCAAAAAAGTATTTAGTCAGCCACCAATTGTGCAAGTTCTCCCACTTAAAAAGATGAGAGAGGCCTGTAATTTTCATCATAGGTACACTTCAACTATGACAGATAAAATGAGGAAATAAAATCCAGAAAATCACATTGTAGGATTTTTAATGAATTTATTTGCAAATTATGGTGGAAAATAAGTATTTGGTCACCTACAAACAAGCAAGATTTCTGGCTCTCACAGACCTGTAACTTCTTCTTTAAGAGGCTCCTCTGTCCTCCACTCTTTACCTGTATTAATGGCACCTGTTTGAACTTGTTATCAGTATAAAAGACCTGTCCACAACCTCAAACAGTCACACTCCAAACTCCACTATGGCCAAGACCAAAGAGCTGTCAAAGAACACCAGAAGCAAAATAGTAGATTGCTAAGATGTGGGTTAAGGTTACGGTTAGCTAAAATGCCAAGTAGTTGCAAAGTTGCATATTAGCTAAAGTTGTCTGTGATGAGATTTGAACACACAACCTTTGGTTTGCTACACACACAACCTTCGGGTAGGGTTAAGGGTTAAAGGTTAGGGGAAGGGATAGCTAACAATCTAACTAGATGCAAAGTAGCAAAAAAGTATTAATAATTTCCAAAATTCCTAATAAAATAAAATTGTCTGTGATGAGATTTGAATAAGCAACCTTTGGGTTAGACATTTGCATTATACAGCTAGCCGACCACCCTCCATTTGTTTTTGCCTTAAGTATCCTTCTGTCTTACGTAACTAAACCAAGCTTAATATATCATACTAATTTGAGTGCCCCTTATTTACTTTTACTATGGTATCTCTAGTCGAAACCAGGCTGGCTATACAGCATTTAATACAAGTTAAAAGATGACTTTGCCAAGTTAATATTGTAGTATATATTTTTCTGTGGTTACATTTTTTTAAAGCAAACCAAACCGTTAGTAATAGATTGGAATTTTGAGAATGAGGTGATAGCAAAATCCTAAAAAAAAGATCAGTAATTTCACTTACATTAACAGCTATACAATGACAAGTAAAATGAAAATTTCACATACAACAAATGACCCTTTTACTCCCCCGCCCCCAGACACTCACACTGTTTAGTTGAACCATAAACCATCTATTAAACATGTAAAACTCTTTAACCCCAGATGGCAGGTTAGTTTCCCAGCCAGGAGGGTAGCTAACCAACACGTTGAACGAGAAAGTCATTGGAGTCAGAATACACCTAAATGATCTGAAAGATATATGATTCTAAATGGATCCTATAGTTGGCTAATGTGTTGACATTTGAATTGACGTGCATCTGCCATTAAAATAGCCAATTTTAAACAGATAGGTCGGGAGACCCTTTTTCTACATCCCGAGAGTCAGGTGAAGTCGAGAATACCATGTTCATGTATCTGTGCCCAATATGAAGGAAGTTAAAGGTAGTATTGCAATCCCATGCTAAATAGCTTAGCACAAATACTGGATGTATTCAGGTACAGCAAGCAAGCTAGCTACATCTAACTTCATACTGGACGCAGATACATGAAACTGGAATTCATGAGTTCATCTAATTCTCGATAAGTAAAAAAAAATCGCATAGTATCTATTTAACATCAGGGGTCTATGTTTTTATTGTGTGTACAGTGTCTTGGGTTAGAATGTTGAATTACGATGACAACTTTAGCCAAGTCTCATGCACAGTCAATCCCCCTACATTTGAATATCATTATGTAATCTAGTGACAGACAAGTTCAAAGTAGAACGACTATGTGAAGAATACAATCTATGACTTAATGCTGAAGCTAAATGAATGTGCCTAATCCCCTATCTAGCCACCCCGTCCAAATATGAATTGTAAAATGAGTTAAAGGAACCAACATTCAATATGAAAACAAGAAAAACAAGTGATGCAGCTTTAACAACAATATGCACTGTCTCACAAAATGCTATTGCCACAAGCCACCCCCAAAAAAGTCTTGATAATTATTCAAATAAAAAATGACACCAATAATTATACGCCTATGCCGTGTCTACCTATGTTTAAACTACAGTTGCAGGCACTAAGAAGTTAGACTGCACCGCGAAATTGACAAAACTATTTTAATTAAATGTGTATTTAATACGACACATTATCGTCAACTAGCATTAGTTTGTAACAAAAACCTGAACATTAGTGCCCCCGTCTAACGTGTCTCTGGCCCTCTTCTGCATGGTAGCCTTCCCTCTCTGTAGAGGTGCAGCAGGGGTGAGACCAGGACACTGAAAATGTTAACAATCAGCAAGATGGGGATGAAATTGCAGTTTGGATACACATGGGATGAATGCGTGGCGTAACCAACAACCACCGGGATGGAGCTCGTCAAGATGATCACCAGGTTGGTTAAGACGATCCCAAAAGCTCTCATCTTATGTGGGTCTGTCGTCCCCTGTTTCTTCTCTCCCCCTCTGCCCCCCTCTTCCTCTCCTGGACCAGGCTGCTTCAGCACACGCAGGATAAAGAAGCAGCAGAGAGAAATGATGGCCACCCCAAGGCAATAGACTATGATGACCACGTAAACTGCTGATTCTTCATCATCGAATTGAGGACATGCAAAAGCGAGCGACAGCACCCAGACCATGGTTGAACACACCACCCTGTACCTCCGGAGTCTGTACTTGAGGAAAGCCACAGGTTGGGCCACCGCCAGGTAGTGCTCCACACAGATGCAGCTCTGGAGCAGGGGCCTGCAGGTCCAGGCGAGGTAATACAGGATGCGAAGAACCTTCCGAAACATGAGATTCTTGCTGAGAAGATAGCAGATCACCTCTAGTAGACCCTGGACACAAAACACCAGCTCCACTGCAAAAAGGTTCGTAGGGAAGATCTGTGTGGATTTAAAACCTCCAGAGAGACTTCCACTCAGAGAGAGCCAGAGGCACCATAACAGAGCTGGGGTTCCCAGGAGGAAGCAGAGGGCCTGGGCAGCATGGAAAAGTACTGGCACAACGTAGCCCTGGTCCAAGCAAACATCCCATGTGTCAAGGTAAGTGTGGTTTCCTGAAGAGTCATTCATCCCTGTAGAACACTATAAATGACCCCACTGAGATATGAGAGAGGGGAGATTTCACAATTCATGAGATTATGCTTTAATATATTGAACGCAAAATATTGATGAAATACACTGATGCAGACACACAAAAATAATTAGATATAAGTAGGTTCACATGTTATTTCAGTCGAAACATTGTACATTTTCTCAGAAACTCTGAATAAACACATGAAATGTAAAACAGTTAGCCAAAGATCACATACACAATGATGTTCAAATGTAAAATAACCTACCCTGGTTGTTTCGGTAACTCGGATCTTGCTTCGTAGTTCTTTCTCCAGCAGAAGGCTGAGATCAACCCGATGGTACAACACCTACATGTATGAGTGGCTTTAGCCAAAGCTCTCTGTCCTGTGTTCTTCCTAACAAGTCACGTGTTGTGTTATTTACATACACACCCATGTGGGCATTGATGAATTGAGCATTATTGTATGATTTGTTTACAGCAGGTCATTTTATTTGACTAAAAATCCTATCAAAACATGGAAATACTGAACAAAGCACAGATTTTAAAAAAATTATATGTGGCATGCATGCTCATGCAATGAATCACACACACACACACACACACACACACACACACAAACACACACACAAACATACACACAAAGAAATGCAATTTCAACTTCCTCAGGGATTTGCATTTTTGGCACAAACAGAAATGGAACCATCAACAATCATATCTCTCAGGACATGTCTGTGGCAGCCACAGGTTAGCCCAGCCAGCTGCAAGGGCTGACTCTTTCACCTTACATAATCATATCATATGGACATCAAAAATACACACTATTCGTCTGTTGTTCGGTTTCTGGATCTCTCTTTAATTGCATCGTGCCTACAGTATAGGCTTGTACTTACAGGTAAACCATGTGATATATTCATATGAAAAAAAAATACAATCTATGTTTAAACACATTTTTTAAACAAGTGAAACCTTTTTTTTTAAATGTATTTATCATGATCTAAAATAGTAACATATGCTATAACGTGAGTTATATTACCATATAGACAGTCAATATGTGAAATGTGTACTTAGTATTAATACTATGGTACTATATTGTAATTCAGTAATAAATTATTTTATATTATTAATTATTAATTATATTATGTAGTCTGCCTCCTAAACAGAGGCACTTACAACAGCTGAAAGGCAATGTTGACTATTATGCAAACAGCCAATGAAAACATCATGCAGGTCCCAATGTTCATAGAAAGTAATGATTTTTTTTTCCCAATTGTCCCTGTCTGCATTCGTTTCATAATGGTAATACAATTCACCAAGGCAGGTGCATTCATCACTGAAGGGGGGATACATATTTGATGACATGCTGTAATCTTAAGTGACAGACAGACATGGACGGACCTGAACTGTTGAATCAGATTAGGTTTATTCCCACACTTATTTTAAAACATACAGCAATACAGGTACAAAAGTATCTATATCCACAGTAAAACGAGTCCTATATCGGCATAACCTGAAAGGCCGCACAGCACGGAAGAAAGCCACTGCTCCAAAACTGCTATAAAAAAGTCAGACTACGGTTTACAACTGCACATGGGGACGAAGAGAAATATCCTCTGGTCTGATGAAACAGAAATAGAGCTGTTTGAACATAATGACCATTGTTATGTTTGGAGGAAAAAGGAGGAGGCTTGCAAGCCAAAGATCACCATCCCAACCGTGAAGCATGGGGATGGCAGCATCATGCTGTGGGGGTGCTTTGCTGCAGGAGGGACTAGTGCACTTCACAAAATAGATGGCATCATAATGGAGGAATATTGTGTGGATATATTGGAGCAACATGTCAAGACATCAGTCAGGAAGTTAACCTCACTAGGGTAGGGGGCATTATTTTCACCTCCGGATGAAAGCTTGCCCAAAGTAAACCTCCTGCTACTCATGCCCAGACACTCAAAAGTTTCCAAAACAGTTCAAATAATGTCTGTGAGTATAACAGAACTGATATGGCAGGTGAAAACCTGAGGAAAATCCATCCAGGAAGTGCCATTATTTTGAAAAGGCTATTTTTCCTGTTTGCAGTGGAGCTGGTGTTCTGTGTTGAGTGTTTTCTCGAGGTGATCAGCTATCTATTCATCCGGAAGGCTACAATGTTACGTCAGGCTGTATATTTCTTATATTACCTCTCCTGGACCTGCTGGCCCCTGCTCCAGAGCTGCATCTGTGTGGAGCGCTGCCTGGCAGTGGCCCAACCTGTGACTTTCCTCAAGTACAGGCTGAGGAGCTACAGGATGGTTTGTTCAACTGTGGTCTGGCGGTTGTCGCTCACTTATTCATGTTTTATCCCTTTATTGGGTTATGAAGAAATCTCAGATCATTAGTGCCTTGGGGTGGCCGTCATTTCTCTCTGCTGTTTCTTCATCCTGCGTGTGCTGAAGCAGCCTTGTCCAGGAGATGTAGAGGGGGACAGCGGGGGAGAGAAGAAACAGGGGACGACAGACCCACATAAGATGAGAGCATTTGGGATTGTCTTAACCAACCTGGTGATCAACTTGGTGAGCTCCATCCCAGTTGTCGTTGGTTACGCCACCCTGTCATCCAGTGTTGACAATACTAGCAATGTCTTCCACATGTTGCTGTTTTTTAATATCATTACTGTTATGGTCTCACCCTGATGCACCTCCACAGAGAGGGACGACGTCCATGCCGAAGGAGGCCAGAGACACGTTAGACTTAAAGTTACGGGCACTAAAATAACTTATTCTTTTTTTTTACAAACTTTCTCTAGGAGACGATAGAGCATTGTGTTATGCAAACATTGAAACACAACATATTCTGTCAATACCGCAGATCTGGAAAACTTCATTGCCTGTAACTACAGTTTAAATATTTTTGGAAACACGAAAGGTGTTGAAGAATTTGTGTCATTTTTTACTTGATCAATTGTATAAATTTGGTGGTATGTTCCAAAAGTTTTTTGTGAAATACATTACTCTAGCATCAGAGTTGTTGTTAAAACGGCAATACACAATTCAAACAATAACATTGCGGATTCGCATCCACTGTTTTGGTATACGGTTAAGGGATGGGGAGAAACTCGCAAATGTTCAGGCTTAATAACAGTGTTTGTTTACATGTATGCTGCTTACAAACAAGGGAGTTAAAGCTCTTATATTGAGATCTGATAGGGTACGGCAGTTGATCTAAGGTCATGAGGCAATTATAAGTTATATTCTTTAAGAATCAAATGGGAATATATCATCAATTCCGATTCCTAGACATTTAATTGTCCAGAAACGCTCCAACTGTTACCTGCTGCCCTGTAGAGTTATCATTTAGTATTAGCAGGTTAAGTTGAGGCGAGGCGTTCCCCTCAGAACTCCACCCCCCCCCCCCCCCCCCCCCCCCGTTCAGCTGAAAAGGTGGCACAGGGAATGCAAAAATATTCTTAGAAATATTTAACCTCCACACATTAACAAGTCCAATACCTCAAATGAAAGATAAACACCTTGTTCATCTACCCAGCGTTTCAGATTTTTTAAATGTTTTACAGCGAAAACACAGCATATATTTATGTTAGACCACCACCAAAACAAAGAAAAAAACGTTGCCATTTTGTACCACAAAAGATAAAATGACAAAAGCAGGATTAAAAGAAAAATCATTCACTAACCTCTTGAAAATCTTCATCAGATGACAGTCATATGACATGTTACACAGTACATTTATGTTTTGTTCGATAATATGCATTTTATATCCATAAATCTCAGTTTACATTGACGCCATGTTCAGAAAATGCTCCAAAATGTCCGGAGGAATTATAGAAAGCTACGCCAGATAACAAAAATACTCATTATAAACTTTGACTAAAGATACATGTTCTACATATAATTAAAAAGATACACTGGTTATTAATGCAAACGCTGTGTCACATTTTTTTTTTACCTTACGGAAAAAGCATAACATTGGAATATTCTGAGACTGCGCTCAGACTTAACAATATTTCTCCGCTATGTTGGAGTCAACAGAAATACAAAATTACAACATAAATATTCTCTTACCTTTGATAATCTTCGATCAGAATGTAGTGCAAGGAGTCCTAGTTCAACAATAAATCGTTTTGTTTCATAATGTTAAATTATTGTGTCCATGTAGCAGCATTTGCTATCACTTTCAGCTCAAATGCCCAAAAAATGACTTCTGGTCCAGGAAAATTTTGCATCAAAACTTCCAAATTACATATTACAGGTCGACGAAACTGGTCAAACTAAGTGCAGAATCAATCTTCAGGATGTTATAATCATACAGATCGAATAGCATTCCAACCGGATCATCCTAGTTTATCTAGGGCTGATTGGAACAAAGGAAGCACTCCGACGCATACGCGCCTTCAAGCACATTAATCTTTTGCGACACTCTTGCACTTTCCTTCCCATTAGGTCAAAGTTCACAGCAAATGCTCCATTGCACTTTCTACTGAATGAGGACATCTAGTGGAAGACATAGGAAGTGTTTCCAGATCCATAACTTGTTGGGAAGGGAGGGGGCGATGATGTCAAATTTGCCCCAACTTTCAGGATTTCAAAACTAGTTTGCAAGATTGCCTGCCCTGTGAGTTCTGTTATAATCACAGACATAATTCAAACGGTTTCGATTCAAACTTTAGAGTTTTTTCTATCCAATATTAATTATAATATGCATATATTAGCAATTTAGGACAGATTTTGATGCAGTTCACTATGGGCACGCAATTCATCCAAAGGGGAAATACTGCCCCCTATCTCTAACAGGTATGGATTTTTCTTCATATGATTTCATTTCAATTTAGGTCCTTGTCTGTCACTAAGATTAGGTCATATTATTGAAGTTTATGTGGACTGAGTGTGCTTTGGACTTGACTAACGGCGTAATCGTTACACTTCATTCGATCCAAGATACTGCACACTCCTAGAAAGTCATTAGTCTCTCTAAACTGGAGTGGAAAAAATATGTTAAAATGGATAGTTCAGGAGTCTGGCATTGAGGCCTTTAATCTACTTCCTGAGAGTCAGATAACATTTTGGATACCATTGTTATGTATCTGCGCCAATTATGGAGGAAGTTAGAGGTAGATAGATTGCTAGCTGTACCCGAAGCAATCCAGTATTTGTGTTAAGCTAGATAATATTGGCCCTCAAAACTGCCTCTAACTTCCTTCATATTGGACGCAGACAGATACAAATGATAACCACAAGTTAATCTGACTCACGGCAAGAAGAAACACTTTCCCTTTGACATTGGATATTTTAATGGCAGATGCATGTCATTTCAAATGTCAATACATTAGTATAAAATAGTAACCACAGCAATTGTTATGATTCGTGCTTCTGGGTTTGCCCACCTGTCTGCCAGCCTACTGGGAACAGAGGTGTTCAACTGCTTCCTGGGTATGGTCACTAACACCTGGTACCTGTGGCTGGTGGCGGGCTGCCCTTCGGTCCAAGTGAACCAGGACAACTTCACCATCAACCAGTCTATCACAGAGCTTTAATACTGTGTCACTGTGTATTTTAGTTGTCAATGTATTAGACATTTGAGGATGTTGAAATGTCGAGTATGAAACGGTGCTGGAATAGTGGAGGCAGCTCCTGTTTTCTTTGCGACTTGCGGTCTCTCTGTGGTTTTAAATCCATAGTTTAGTGTTCCGAAAAAGTTTGAAACATTAACTTGCTTGACTATGCCGAATGTCATGTAACAAATTGTCTGTTACTGTATTTGATCCATTGCATTTGTAAGTAATCAGACCCCTTTACTTTTTTGTTACGTTACAGCCTTAATCTAAAATGTATCATCCCTATCATCAATCTACACACAATGCCCCATATTGACAAATTAATAACAGGTTTTTAGAAATGTTTGAAAATGTATAAAAGATCATGACATTTACATTTGTATTCAGACCCTTTGCTCAGTAATTTGTTGAAGCACCTTTGGCAGCGATTACAGCCTTGTGTCTTCTTTGATATGATGTTACAAGCTTGGCACACCTGTATTTGGGGAGTTTCTCCCATTCTTCTCTGGTGATCCTTTCAAGCTCTGTCAGGTTGGATGGGGAGCATCGCTGCACAGCTATTTTCAGGTCTCTCCAGAGATGTTCGATCGGGTTCAAGTCTGGGATCTAGCTGGGCCGTTCAAGGACATTCAGAGACTTGTCCCAAAGCCACTCCTACGTTGTCTTGGATCTGTGCTTATGGAAGTT
Source organism: Oncorhynchus mykiss (assembly GCF_013265735.2). NCBI lineage: Eukaryota > Metazoa > Chordata > Actinopteri > Salmoniformes > Salmonidae > Oncorhynchus > Oncorhynchus mykiss. The sequence continues at coordinate 74,250,705 of NC_048574.1, forward strand.
GTCATGTTGCAAGGTGAGTCTTCACCCCAGTCTGAGGTGCTGACTGCTTTGGAGAAGGTTTTTATCAAGGATCTCCCTGTACTTTGCTTTGTTCATCTTTCCCTCGATCCTGACTAGTCTCCCAGTCCCTGCTGTTGAAAAGCATCCTCTCAGCATGATGCTGCCACCAACATGTTTGACAGTAGGGATGGATTTCCTCCAAATCAAATCAAATTAATTTATATAGACCTTCGTACATCAGCTGATATCTCAAAGTGCTGTACAGAAACCCAGCCTAAAACCCCAAACAGCAAGCAATGCAGGTGTAGAAGCACAGTGGCTCGGAAAAACTCCCTAAAAAGGCCAAAACCTAGGAAGAAACCTAGAGAGGAACCAGGCTATGAGGGGTGGCCAGTCCTCTTCTGGCTGTGCCAGGTGGAGATTATAACAGAACATGGCCAAGATGTTCAAATGTTCATTAATGACCAGCATGGTCAAATAATAATAATCACAGTGTTTGTCCAGATGTGATTCTTGGCATTCAGGCCAAATATTTCAATCTTGGTTTCATTAGACCACAGAATATTGTTTCTCATGGTCTTCGAGTCGTTTTCCCTGACCAAGGCCCTTTTCCCCCGAATGTGGCCAGCTCTAGGAATAGTCTTGGTGGTTCCAAATGTCATGCATTTAAGAATGATGGAGGCCACTGTGTTCTTTGGGAGCTTCAATGCTGCAAAATGTTTTTGGTACCCTTCTCCAGGTCTCTGCCTCTACACAATCCTGTCTCTGACCGGAGAATTCCTTCGATCTCATAGCTGTTTTTTTTTGCTCTGACATGCACTGTCAACTAAATAGACAGGTGTGTGCTTGACTATATAATTCAATCAATTGAATTTACCACAGGTGGACTCCAATCAAGTTGTAGAAACATCTCAAGGATTATTGATGGTAACAAGATGGACTTGTATGGTCTCATAGCCAAGGGTCTGAATACTTATGTAAATGAGCTATTCCAGATTTTTATGTTTTTGAAATTTGCAAAAAAAATCTAAAATCTGTTTTTGCTTTGTCATTTTGGAGTATTGTTTGTAGATTGGTGAGGGGAAAAAAACAATGTAATCAATTTTAGAATAAAGCTGCAATGTAACAAATTGTGGAAAAAGTCAATGGATGCTCTGAACATGCCCTGCTGAAAGACCCTATGTGGAAAAGTGGTTGGAGTTTGTCGTTCCTCAAGTCTTTACCAGTAACGCTAGCTGGTGTGCAACGACCGGTAATTTGAAGTGTAACCACTAGATACTGGAATGTCATAACATGTTTGGTATACAGTAACTTAGAAAATGATGTTAGATAAAAAATTGCTGATTATGCAGGTAGTTTGATCTTTTGAAAAAGTGAGTCAGGCTTGCTAAAGTTAGCTAGCAAGCCCAGGCTAGCTATCATTTTAGCTAATGTTAACTTAGCTAGCTACCTCATACAACTTAGTTAGGTCGTTGCTCATAGACGTTTTTACATTTTTTATTTCATACTTCTGGTAATGTGTAACGGTTTTCTTCTGGTGAAAGAGAGGCGGACCAAAATGCAGCGTGGTTAGTTTTGTACATCTTTAATAAAGATGAAAATACAACAATCTACAAAACAAGAAAAAACCAAAACAGGTGCCACAAACACAAAGACAGGAACAATCACCCACAAAACCCAACACAAAACAGGCTACCTAAATATGGTTCCCAATCAGAGACAATGACTAACACCTGCCTCTGATTGAAAACCATATCAGACCAAACATAGAAATAGACAAACCAGACACACAACATAGAATGCCCACCCAGCTCACGTCCTGACCAACACTAAAACAAGGAAAACACACACGAACAAAGGTCAGAACGTGACAGTACCCCCCCGCCCCAAGGTGCGGACTCCGAACGCACAACCTAAACCTATAGGGGAGGGTGTGGGTGGGCATCTGTCCGCGGTGGCGGCTCTGGCGCTGGACGTGGACCCCACTCCATAATTGTCTTAGTCCACCTCCTTAGCATCCCTTGAGTGGCGACCCTCGCTGCTAACCTTGGCCTAGGAACCCTAACAACGGGCCCCACTGGACTGAGGGGCAGCTCCGGACTGAGGTAGCTCAGGACTGAGGGGAAGCTCAGGACTGAGAGGAAGCTCAGGACTGAGAGGAAGCTCAGGAAGGTTGATGAATCTAGAAGATCCTGGCTGGCTGGTGGTTCTGGCAGATCCTGGCTGACTGGTGGTTCCGGCAGATCCTGGCTGACTGGTGGTTCCGGCAGATCCTGGCTGACTGGTGGTTCCGGCAGATCCTGGCTGACTGGCGGTTCCGGCAGATCCTGGCTGACTGGCAGTTCTGGCAGATCCTGGCTGACCCGGCAGATCCTGGCTGACTGGCGGTTCCGGCAGATCCTGGCTGACTGGCGGCTCCGGCAGATCCTGGCTGACTGGCGGATCCTGGCTGACTGGCGGATCCTGGCTGACTGGCGGATCTTGGTTGACTGGTAATTCTGATGGATCCTGGCTGACTGGCGGATCCTGGCTGACTGGCGGCTCCTGGCTGACTGGTGGCTCCTGGCTGACTGGCGGCACTGGCGGCTCCTGGCTGACTGGCGGCACTGGCGGCTCCTGGCTGATTGGCGGCTCCTGGCTGACTGGCCGCTCCTGGCTGACTGGCGGCTCCTGGCTGACTGGCGGCCCCTTGCAGACTGGCGGCGCTGGGCAGACTGGCGGCATTGGCGGTGCTGGGCAGACGGGTGGCTCAGGCGGCGCTGGGCAGACTGGCGACACTGGCGGCTCCTGGCTGACTGGCGGCTCCTGGCTGACTGGCGGCCCTGGCGGCTCCTGGCTGAATGGCGGCGCCTTGCAGACTGGCGGCGCTGGGCAGACTGGCGGAACTGGCGGTAATGGGCAGACGGGTGGCTCAGGCGGCGCTGGGCAGACTGGCGGCTCAGGCGGCGCTGGGCAGACGGGCGGCACTGGCGGCGCTGGACAGAGAAGCTCTGGCGCCTCTGGACTGAGGGGCTCTGGTGCCTCTGGACTGAGGGGCGCCGGCGCCTCGGGACTGAGGGGCGCCGGCGCCTCGGGACTGAGGGGCGCCGGCGCCTCGGGACTGAGGGGCGCCGGCGCCTCGGGACTGAGGGGCGCCGGCGCCTCGGGACTGAGGGGCGCCGGCGCCTCTGGACTGAGGGGCGCCGGCGCCTCTGGACTGAGGGGCGCCGGCGCCTCGGGACTGAGGGGCGCCGGCGCCTCGGGACTGAGGGGCGCCGGCGCCTCGGGACTGAGGGGCGCCGGCGCCTCGGGACTGAGGGGCGCCGGCGCCTCTGGACTGAGGGGCGCCGGCGCCTCGGGACTGAGGGGCGCCGGCGCCTCGGGACTGAGGGGCGCCGGCGCCTCGGGACTGAGGGGCGCCGGCGCCTCTGGACTGAGGGGCGCCGGCGCCTCTGGACTGAGGAGCGCCGGCGCCTCTGGACTGAGGAGCGCCGGCGCCTCTGGACTGAGGAGCGCCGGCGCCTCTGGACTGAGGAGCGCTGGCGCCTCTGGACTGAGGAGCGTTGGCGCCTCTGGACTGAGGAGCGCTGGCGCCTCTGGGAGTGCCGGAAAGGCGGGAGACTCTGGCAGCGCCGGACAGGCGGGAGCACCTGTGTTGATGGGACGGAGAGACAGCCTGGTGCGGGGTGCCGGCACTGGTGGTACCGGGCTGGGAACACACACCTCACGGCGAATGCCTTGCATACTACGCCAAATCAACTGCTCTCTCTCTTCACACTCCCCCAATTCTATTAACACCTCCTCGAGTGTCTCCTCATCTCCCATCTGTTCACTCTCCTCCATTCTGTCCAATAACTCCTCGACCCTCTCAGACTCAGACCTCAGCTTCACCGATAGCTCCGATAACATCCATGGCTACTTACGGTAAACAGGGGGAGTTGGCTCAGGTCTGGCTCCTGACTCTGCCACACTCTCCCTGTGCCACCTCACAATACATTTTTGGGGGTGCCTCTCGGGCTTCCAGCCGCTCTGCCGTGCTAGCTCCTCATAATGCCGCCTCTGCTTTCGCTGCCTCCAGCTCGGCTTTGGGGCGGCAATATTCCCCTGGCTCTGCCCAGGGTCCTTTCCCGTCGAGGATCACCTCCCAAGTCCATTTCTCCAAATAGTGCAGCCTCTCCCACTGCTGCTGCTCCTCCTGCTGCTGCCTTTGCTGCTGCTGCTGTTGCTCCTGCTGCACCTGTCGCTTCTCTTGCTGCTGTTGTTGCTGCTGCCTCTGTTTACCACGCCGCTTGGTCCTTGGTTGGTGGGTGATTCTTTAAGGGTTTTCTTCTGGTGAAAGAGAGGTGGACCAAAATGCAGCATGTTTAGTTTTGTACATCGTTAATAAAGACGAAAATACAACAATCTACAAAACAAGAAACCCAACACAAAACAGGCTACCTAAATATGGTTCCCAATCAGAGACAATGACTAACACCTGCCACTGATTGAGAACCATATCAGGCCAAACATAGAAATAGACAAACCAGACACACAACATAGAATGCCCACCCAGCTCACGTCCTGACCAAAGCTAAAACAAGGAAAACACACACGAACGAAGGTCTGAACGTGACATAATGTAACTTTATAATTCGCTAAAATATTAGCGAGGCAAGCTAGCTAACGTTAGCCTACGACAGATTTGCAGGGTAGTTCGTATCTCATAAAAGTGTATTCTTTATTGTCTAATGTACGCTAACCCCATTCCATACAAATGTGCTCAACCGTTTCATCCAAACGAGGCAGCAAAGAAACGAATGGGACTGTAGCGATATCAAAATCTGGGGTGTGAACTGCATTTCTATTCAAACGTTGATTCAAACGTCTATTCAAACGTTGTTTTTTTTGTAGATCTATGGTATTTTTGTAAGTCTAGGGTATTGTAGGTCTATGGTGGCCTGAATTGGTTCCCAAACAGAGGCAGCTGTTTATTGTTGTCTCTGATTGAGGATCCTATTTAGGTTGCCATTTGCCATTTAGGTTTTTGTGGGTTATTGTCTATGTGTAGTTGCATGTCAGCACTAAATGTTTATAGCTTCACGTTCATTTTGTTGTTTTGTTAGTTTGTTTAAGTGTTGTATTTAAGTGTATGTATTCCAATCACGCTGCACCTTGGTCTCCTCATTATGACGAACGTGACAAGACCTGACCGAGCTCATTGCATTCTTGCATCCTGCGGAGATGGGTATCATGAAGGTCTTGTCATTGATTTTGTTGGAAAGGGGAGAAATTGTGCTTTACAATGGTACTGATATAACACTTGATTTGGAAGAATTATGTTTTTTGGGCGCTAAAATAAGGTATATTGTACGGACCAGCGCAATGTACAGAAGTTAATTAGTTTACATTGTACAGTAACGGCTACACCGGCCTGAATCTAATCCAAAAATTAGATTTTTTGTCTTCATTTACTATTAGGTTTAGGCATATGGTTAGCAGTGTGGTTAAGGTTAGGGTTGAAGTTAGGGTTAGGTTTAAAATAACATTTTAAGAAGATATATTGTAGAAATGGGTGGGCTTTATGATTTTGACTGTGGTTACAAAAAATAGCTTGACCTGAGTTACAGCCCTGATGACACAGACAGCTTTCTTGACAACGTTAATGTGTGTTATGTGAAAAGTTGTATTGAAAAATACAGTGTTTGATAAACTAGTAGGTTAATTACCCAACCAAGCAGATACAAATAATAATGTTGGTTGTGAAGTGCATTATCAAAAAGCTTTGCCCTTTCTTCATAACAAAATGCTATTTATCACTTGGCTGTCTATTGTATCACCCTGTCACAGGCCCTCCCAGTGAACACCAACTCATAAGATGAGGAAGTACATAGTTTATGAGGATTGACTGCTGCAGTTTTTAAAATCAAATCAAATTGTATTGGTCACATACACGTGGTTAGCCAGCCGATGTTATTGCGGTTATAGCGAAATGCTTGTGCTTCTAGCTCCGACAGTACAGTAATATCTAACATGCAATCTCTAACAAATTACACAACATATACCCAATACATTCAAATCTAAGTATGAATGAATTAAGACTATATACATATGGATGAGTGATTTCAGAGCAGAACAGACTACAGTAGAATAGTATAGAAAAACAGTATGTACATATGAGATGAGCAATTCAAGATATGTAAGCATTATTAAGTGAATGAGATGCCGTAGAATAGTATAGAAAACAGTATATACAGTACGCATGAAATGAGTAATGCCAGAAATGTAAACATTAAATGACTAAGATACCATAGAATAGTGTAGAATACAGTATATACATATGAGACGAGTAATGCCAGATATGTAAACATTATTAAAGTGACTGGTGTTCCATTCTTTAAAGTGGCCAGTGATTCCTAGTCTATGCCTATAAGCAGCAGCCTCTAATATGCTAGTAATGGCTGTTTAACAGTCTGATGGCCTTGAGATAGGATCTGTTTTTCAGTCTCTCGGTCCCAGCTTTAATGCACCTGTACTGACCTCACCTTCTGGATGATAAAGGGGTGAACAGGCAGTGGCTCGGGTGGTTGATGTCCTTGATTATCTTTTTGGCCTTCCTGTGACATTGGGTGCGGTAGGTGTCCTGGTAGTTTGCCCCCGGTAATGCGTTGGGAAGACCGTACCACCCTCTAGAGAGCCTTGCGGTTGCCGGCGGAGCAGTTGCCGTACCAGGCGGTGATGCAGCCTGACAGAATGCTTTCAATTGCACATCTGTACAAGTTAATGAGGGTTTTAGGAGACAAGCTACATTTATTTAGCCTCCTGAGGTGGAAGTGGCACTGGGTGGTCCATTTCAGTTTGTCAGTGATGTGTACGCCAAGGAACTTGAAGCTTTCCACCTTCTCCACTACTTTCCCGTCAATGTAGATAGGGGGGTGCACCCTCTGCTGTTTCCTGAAGTCCATGATCATCTCCTTTGCTGACGTTGAGTGAAAAGTTGTTTTCCAGGCACCAAACTCCCAGAGTCCTCACCTCCTCCCTGTAGGGTGTCTCAACATCATTGGTAATCAAGCCTACTACTGCTTGGCCATCAGTCATGGGTGAACAGGGAGCACAGGAGGGGGCTGAGCATGCACCCTAGTGGGGCCCCAGTGTTGAGGATCAGCGGAGTGGAGGTGACGTTTCATACCTTCACCACCTGGGGGTGGCCCATCAAGGAAGTCCAGGACCCAGTTGCACAGGGCGAGGTTCAGACCCAGGGCCTCGAGCTTAATGATGAGCTTGGAGGGTACTATAGTGTTGAACGCTGAGCTATAGTCAATAAACAGCATTCTACATAGGGATTCATTGAATATTACGAAGCACGGGCATTCCTGTTTGAGTTTCTACCTACAGGACTGGAGGACTAAGATGGAGTTGTGGTCAGATTTTGAATTGCAATGGTTGAGAGTCTTAGTAGCATGAATAGGACAGTAAAAATGTTGATAGAATTTCAGCAGCCTGGTCCTCAGATTTGCTTTGTTAAAATCCCCAGCTACAATAAATGCACCCTCAGGATATTGTGTGTGGTTTTTAGTTTGAGTAAAGTCCAGTGAAGAGCTTTGAGGGCCGTCGAGGTTTCGGCTTGAGATGGGATGTAAACTTGGGAGATAATTTGATCTACATTTAATTGTGAGTTATTCTAGGACAGGGAGGACACTTGAATCAGGTCAGTGACGGGTGAAAGCCTTTGACCTGGTCAAAGGTCAAAACAGTTTAGTATTTTTTTCCAATTCACCTTCAAAACCAAGCCTGGTGGAACCAGCCTGATTGTTCCTTTTCATATCATTATATCTGAAGTGAAATAGAAAGATGTCTGCAGCCTTCAGGTTGGTTCCATCATGCTAATCTTATCCATTTATAATGTAATCAGTGCTCAGTGTGTGTTTGTGTGAGACCCATCAGTATCTTAGAGAAGGTGCCAGGAGCTGATATAAGCTGCCAAGCCTATCAATGTGGTACTGGCAAAGACTTTACCTCTAGCTTCACTTCATGCCTGTTCACCAATGGTCGTCAAAGAGGAGACCAGCAATAGGTAGGTGTTGTTTGACCTGTTCAACATAGGATAGTTGAAATCTGACAAACAAATATATACTAACTGCCATTGGTAATAGAACAGTGACTGTGTTCACATATGCAACTATGGAGCCAGCACTTGGAGACTTGCAAGATGACGTGATGGAGTCCTGACTAACAGACAGGCTTGATACTGACAGCAGATATGTCCAGTATTTGCATCACCCCTTTCATTCCATGTGTCACTGATTAACTCTGCCAATTTCTAGAAATGGAGAGGACATGAGATACTTTTACCAGATATCAGCCTAGTTCATTTGATGAGGAGACCATATTTGGGTAGGTTTGATCTGACTTATTATTATTTTTGGACTCTGCTGGTCATCTATGAACGTTTGAACATCTTGGCCATGTACTGTTATAATCTCAACTCAGTACAGGCGGAAGAGGACTGACCAACTCTTATAGCCTGGTTCCTTTCTAGGTTAATTCCAAGGTTTCTGCCTTTCTAGGGAGTTTATCCTAGCCACCATGCTTCTACATCTGCATTGGAGTTTTAGGCTGTGTCACGCCCTGACCTTTATTCTCTATTTTGGTTTAGGTCAGGGTGTGACTAGGGTGGGCATTCTAATTTCTTTATTTCTATGTTGGCCTGGTATGGTTCCCTAATCAGAGGCAGCTGTCTATCGTTGTCTCTGATTGGGGATCATACTTAGGCAGCTTTTTCCCACCTGTTGGTTGTCGGATCTTGTTTGTGTATAGTTGCCTTGAGCACTGCATAGCTTCACGTTCGTTTGGTTCTTTATTGTTTTTTGCCGGTTCACGTAATAAAGATGATAAACCCAAACCACACTGCATTGTGGTCCGATTCTTACAACAACGTTTGTGACAGGCTGGGCTGCTGTGTAGCACTTTTTAGGCACAACTGACTTCTATCGTATTTTTCTATTATATAATTGAATGGTATCAGCCAATATTTGAGAGGGAGAAACCCTGTGTATTCTGCATCAGGGATCTCCTGCTGTGTACGGGACACCACACATTAAGGTATGACAACACTGACATGTTTGCCAAGGTAGCCTTATTACCACCAGACAAAATGCTGTCATCAAGGCAAAGGGTGGCGACTTTGAAAAATCTCAAATATAAAATATATTTTGATTTGTTTAACACTTCTTTGGTTACTACATGATTCCATATGTGTTATTTCATAGCATTGATGTCTTCACTATTGTTCGACAAAGTAGATAATAATAAACAAAGTAAAAAACCCTGGAATGAGTAGGTGTGTACAAACTTTTGACTGGTAATGTATATATTTTTACTCATGTTTCTTGTATCTCTCAGATATAGGAGACACTGTTGTTCCATAAAGTTAATATGTTATTCAATGCTTTTGTATGGGATAATATCAGTAATACAGAAAAATATTTTTCATCCAAAAACATTTTTATATATATATTTGATATTTTGATACTCTGATTTGTAAACATTAAGTGAATGTAAATTGTCTTATGAAGAAATCACATGTGCTGTAGTCTACCTGTGAGTACAAACCTATACTGCATTCACTACGCAATTCGAGAGAACCTAGAATCCATAAAATGAATACTGTGTATGTCTGAAGCCCATATGATTTGATTATGTAAGGTAAGGTGAAAGAGTCAGTCCTTGCAGGTTAACCTGTGGCCGGGACAGAAAGGTGCTGAGTAAAATGAGTGATGGTGCTTCCATTTCTGCTCAGGCCAAAATGCAAATACCTGAGCAGGATGGAATTGCATCTCTGTGTGTGTGTGTGTGTGTGTGTGTGTGTGTGTGTGTGTGTGTGTGTGTGTGTGTGTGTGTGTGTGTGTGTGTGTGTGTGTGTGTGTGTGTGTGTGTGTGTGTGTGTGTGCATGCAGCATGTGCATTTTTTTAATCTGTGTTTTGTTCATGATAATGTTTTGATAGGATTTCTAGTCAAATAAAATCACCTGCTGTAAACGCAACATATGATGGAGCTCAATTCAGCAAGGCACACAGATGTGTGTATGTAAATGATGCACGTGACTTGTTAGGAAGAACACAGGACAGAGAGCTTTGTCTAAAGTCACTCATACATGTACGTGTGGTTTCATCGGGTTGGACACAGCCTTCTGCAGGAGAGAAAACCACCGATTTTGTGAATCAAGGTCTGAGTTACCAAAACAACTCAGGTAGGTTATTTTACATTTAACACTGAGAATGTTATCTCAGGCTAATTGTTTTAAATGTCCTCTTTATGTTTTCATTCGGACATTCTGAGACAATGAACAGTACTTGACATAACAGTAGACCTATGTATAACAAAGTATGTTTATGTTTGTTTGAATCAGTATATTGCATCAGTATTTTGTCAATAATATTATTACAAATATATTATTAATATAAAATGTAAAGTCATGAATCGTGTCATTTCCCTTCTCTCATTTCTCAGTGTGCTCAGATATTGTTCCACAAGGATGAACGACTCTTCAGGAAATCAAACTTACCTTGACAACTTGGATGTTTGCTTTGACCAGGGCTATGCTGTTCTAAACCTGTACTCTGCTGCCCAGGCCCTGTGCCTCCTCCTGGGGACACCAGCCCTGGTCTGGTGCCTCTGGCTCTCTCTGAGTGGAAGTCTCTCTGTAGGTGTCAAACCAACCCAGATCTTCCCTATTAACCTGTTTGTAGTGGAGCTGGTGTTATGTGTCGAGGGTCTACTAGAGGTGATCAGCTATCTACTCATCCAGAATATCACTTTACTGCAGGCAGGGTATTTTTTATATGTCCTCTCCTGCACCTGCAGGCCCCTGATCCAGAGCTGCATCTGTGTGGAGCGCTACCTGGCGGTGGTCCAACCTGTGGCTTTCCTCAAGTACAGACTCTGTAGGTACAGGGTGGTGTGTTCAACCACGGTCTGGCTGTTGTCACTTACTTATGCATGTTCTTCTATTCCTTTAATTGGTAATGTAGAAATCACAGTTAATGTGCTCATCATTGTCTATTGCCTTGGGGTGGCTGTCATTTCTCTCTGCTGCTTCTTCATCCTGCGTGTGCTGAAGCAGCCTGGTCCAGGAGATGTAGAGGGGGGCAGAGGGGGAGAGAAGAAACAGGGGACGACAGACCCACATAAGATGAGAGCTTTTGGGATCATCTTAACCAACCTGGTGATCATCTTGGCGAGCTCCATCCCTGTGGTTGTTGGTTGGGCCATCAAGTCGTCCAGTCTTGACTACTACTGCAATGTCTTCCCCCTGTTATTGATTGGTAACATCTTCAGTGTCATGGTCTCACCCCTGATTCACCTCTACAGGGAGGGAAGGCTGCCATGCAGAAGAGGGTCTTAGACATGTTAGATTTGCAGTTGCTGGCACTACAGGGTTTTGTGACAAACTCTCATTAGGAGATGATAGATCGTTGTGTTGAAGACGCATTGAATTAAAATTCTTCTGCCTATATCGCGGCGCACACTAACTTCTTAGTACCTGCAACTGTAGTTAAAACATACAGAGAGACAGCATAGTAATAATTTGTGCAATTTATTCATTTGATCATTTTTTTGAAGGAGCAGTAGCATTGAGATACATCACGTTTGCTTTAGTTATTCCCCTCCTCTACCTCCTCAGGGCTGGGAAAAGCAGGATAACTCAACTCTAGAAAGGTTGTCTTAATAAACACAGGTTATTGTTCTGTACCATTCCTTCAAATCATATTGTTCATGCTATTTAGAGGTTTTGGCATGATTAATAAGTGGTTTATGGTTTATTACAAATTGTAATTTATTTTCTTTCCTCATTTTCTGCTAATCAACTATAATATAAATGTCAGATAAAACATGCATACCCACAGTCAGGGCCACTGGAGAAAAAAAACATCAGTTTTCCATGATCAACATTTGCATGACAGCCAACATTGTCTTCTAGCTGCTGTAACTGCTTTTATAAATCAAATCAAAGTTTATTATTTGCTTACACAGATTGTCAGATGTCATCGCAGGTGCAGTGGTTTGCTTGTGTATCCAACTCCAACAGTAACATCTAACAATGACAATAGACTGATAGCCAAAACAATTCAATATTGAATGGAAATGTAATCATCAGAATGAGTAATGTCAGGTGTGTATAGACAGTGTGGACAGTATATGAATACAACATGTGTGCTGTAGTAATTATATAGAATGAGCCATGATTAGAATTCAGTATATACATATAAATTTGGTATCGTTACTCAGCGCCTCCTCTACCTCCACAGGGCTGGTAAACTGTCCTGCATCAGGGGTTAAAGAGAAGGATTACCACTGTAGCGGAATGGTTGTCTTGCATTTCTTAGGTTATCATTCTGGTCCATTCCTTTTCATTATAGTTTTAATGTTAAAACTTAGAGGTTTGACATGTTGAGGACATTAAGGTGTTTAGCGTTAAACTCATCAGTGTGTGTTTTGGAAGAGGTCGATGTTTTGTAGTAAAAATATGATTATATTTGTTTTTATATAATCTCAAATTTGAGATTTACTATCACCTTACTTTCACAATTCCAACCTATTCCTAACTGTCTTGCTTGGTTTGCCAAAAATGTAATCCCCCAAAATATGTACTACTATTTTAACTTTGCTAAATCATACTTTAACTTGTATATTATCCTGTGTAGGAGTTGCTTCTCTACTATTGAGTGATGTTCTATATTGAAATTTATTTCTGCATGTTTTAAAAGAAGTGTGGAATAAAGCAAGTCTGATTTTTTCAATAATTCAAGTCCCTGTTTCTCTGTCACTTAGGATGTCATCAAATATGAATCCCCCTTCAGTGATGTCATATACAGTGCCTTGTAAAAGTATTCACACTCCTTGGCATTTTTCCTATTTTGTTGCATTACAACCTGTACTTTAAATAGATTTTTATTTGGATTTCATGTAATGGAAATACACAAAATAGTTCAAATTGGTGAAGTGAAATGAAAAAAATAACTTATTTCAAAAAATGTCTACAAAATAAAATGGAAAAGTGGTGCGTGCATATGTATTCACCCCCTTTGCTATGAAGCCCCTAAATAAGATCTGGTGCAACCAATTACCTTCAGAAGTCAAATAATGAGTAAAATAACTGTCCACCTGTGTGCCATCTAAGTGTCACATGATCTCAGCAGATATACACCTGTTCTGAAAGGCCCCAGAGTCTGAAACACCACTAAGCAAGGGGCACCACCAAGCAAGTGGCACCATGAAAACCAAGGAGCTCTCCAAACAGGTCAGGGTTGGGTTATAAAAAAATATCTGAAACTTTTAACGTTCTACGGGGCACCATTAAATCCATTATTAAAAAAATGGAAAGAACATGGCGCCAGAACAAACCTGCCAAGAAAGGGCTGCCCAACAAAAGTCACTGACCAGGCAAGGAGGGCAGTAATCAGAGAGGCAACAAAGAGACCAAAGACTACCCCTAAGGAGCTGCAAAGCTCCACAGCACAGATCGAAGTATCTGGACCTCTTTAAGCCATGCACTCCACAGAGCTGTGCTTTACGGCAGAGTGGCTAGAAAAATACATTGCTTAAAGAAAAAATAAGCAAATCCGTTTGGTGTTCGCCAAAAGGCATGTGGGAGACTCCCCAAACATATGGAAGAAGGTACTCTGGTCAGACGAGATGAAAATGTAGCTTTTTGGCCATCAAGGACAACGCTATATCTGGCGCAAACCCAACACCTCTCATCACCCCGAGAACACCCTCCCCATTTTTTGTGGATCTGAGGAGAGGTGTAACACTTAGTATTAAACAAGTTTTATCATCTCAGGAAGTAAGTTAATACTCATGGATAGACAATGTTATTATTACAAAGTGGTTGAAGCTACTCTCTTTTTTTCAAGACAATGGAATAATTTAGTTTTCATTGTACCTTCTGAAGTTTATTCTTATCGGGGAAGAATACGCGTCTATACTTCTGTCCAGGGATTAGGATGTGGCATCCACAGTATGCTTTGAAGAGTAATCAAAACAAGATGACACTCATCTAGACTAGCATGAATTTGAATGATGTATGGACCTTTGAATTGACGTGCATCTGTCATTAAAATAGCCGACGCTAAAGAGATAGTTTGAGAGTCTCTTTATCTGCTTCTTGAGAGTCAGATGAACTTGTGGACAGCATTATATGTACCTGCATTCAATATGAAGAATCCAACAATACAATGCTAAGTAGCTCAGCACAATGACTGTAAATTCCTTCATACTGGACGCAGATGAAAATGGTACACACCAGTTCCTCTGACTCCAGATGAGTAGATAAATGGGTCTCATTGTCAAAATCCTGAAGTATCCCTTTAACGTCAGGTGGGTCCACGTTTTTTTCCAGTGTTTATGGACCCTAATGGCTTTTCTAGGATTGTGCACTATCTGAGCTAGAATGATGTTTAACCATGTCTCAGCCACAGTCAGTCCAATTACATGAAATAACATGATGTAATATTAGTAACACACAAGGACCCTAAGTTCAAAGGAGAATATACCATGAAGAAGACAATCCATTACTTCATGCTAAATGAATAGGCCTAACCCCATATCTAGCCACCCCGTCCAAAAAATGAACTGTATAATTAAATAAACAAATCAACATTCACTGCAATGCTAAACAAGTGATGCAGCTTTAGTTAACAACAACTCTAATGTTAACGTGATGTCCAAACAATTTATTAAAAAGAATATCATACACCCATGATGTGTCTATGTATGTTTAAACTCCATTTGCAGGCACTAATAAGTTAGACTGCGCTGCAATACTGGCAGAGTTTTATTTATTTATTCATACAACGCTCTATCGTCTCCTAGCCTTAGTTTGTCACAAAGACCTGTACTTTCAGTAACCGCACTGGTGTCTCTGGTCCTCTTCGGCAAGGCAACCTTCCCTCCCTGTAGAGATGCAGCAGTGGTGAAACAATGACCCTGAAGATGTTAACAATCAGCAAGATGGGGATGACATTGCAGTTGTGGACAAGACTGGATGACACGGTGGTGTAACAAAAGACAACCGGGAAGGAGCTTGCCAAGATAATCACCAAGTTGGTTGAGACCATGCCAAAAGCTCTCATCTTATGTGGGTCTGTCGTACCCTGTTTCTTCTCTCCCCCTCTGCCCCCCTCTACTTCTCCTGGACCAGGCTGCTTCAGCACACGCAGGGATAAAGAAGCAGCAGAGAGAAATGACTGCCACACCAAGGCAATAGACACTAATGAGCACATAAGCTGCGGTTTCTTCATAAGCAACTGAAGCGATGAGAGAATATGCAAAAGCGAGCGACAGCACCCAGACCACTAGTTGAACACACCACCCTGTACCTCCGGAGTCTGTACTTGAGGAAAGCCACAGGTTGGACCACCGCCAGGTAGCACTCCACACAGATGCAGCTCTGAAGCAGGGGCCTGCAGGTCCAGACCAGGTAATACAGGATATAAATTAATCTGCCGCAACATGATATTCTGACTGAGTAGAGAGCTGATCACCTCAAGGAGACCCTGGAAACAGAACACCAGTTCAACTGCAAACAGGTTAATAGGGAAGACCTGGGTGGGTTTCACACCTCCAGAGAAACTTCCACTCAAAGAGAGCCAGAGGAACCAGACCAGGGCTGGCAACCCCAGGAGGAAGCAGAGGTTCTCGGCAGCATGGTAAAGACCTGGCACAAGATATTCCTGGTCCAGGCAAACATCCCATCTGTCAAGGCAAGTTTGGTTTCCTGAAGACTCACTCATTGTGGAACAATATCTGAGCCCACTGAGATTTGAGACAGGGGAGATTACATGAATAATGACTATGTTTTAATATGTTGGAAATATTCATCATTTATACTTAATTTAATATATTCCAATGCCAGTTGATGCTGACTCAAACACATAACACAACTTAGATATAAGTAGGTATACAGTTATGTCTGTCAAAGTATTGTGCATAGTCTCAGAAGGTATGAATGAAAACATGAAGAGGAGAAGTTAAAGAGTCAGCCGAACATAACCTGTTAAAATGCTAAATAACCTACCGTTGTTGTTTTAGTAAATCAGTGGTTTCCTTAAGATATTCCTGGTGTTCTTTTCTGTAGAAGTCCAACCCGATGTGAATTACATCTAGATGTATAGGTGATTTAAGCCAACGCTGTGAGTCCTGCGTTCTTCATAACAAATCACGTGTTTCGTTATTTACATTTTGCACCCCTTTGTGCATTGGTGAATTGAGCACGTAATAAGAACAAAACAGTGTAACAAAATGCATATACTCCACACACACACACACACACACACACACACACACACACACACACACACACACACACACACACACACACACACACACACACACAGAGAGACACGCACAGACACACACACACAGATTACATTTCAACCTGCTCATTGATTTGCATTTTGGCCTGAGCAGAAATTGAATCATCATCACTCATGTCACTCAGCACTTGTCTGTCCCAGCCACAGGTTAGCCCAGCCACCTGCAAGGGCTGACTCTTTCAGTTTACATAATCAAATCAAATGGGCTAATAGATAGATTCTGGATCTCTCTTTAATGCATAGTACATACAGTATGCTGAAGGTTTCCAAGCACCGTGCTTCTACATCTGCATTGCTTGTTGTTTAGGGGTTTAGGCTGGGTTTCTGTATATAACTTTGTGATACATTTGATTGATTGATTGATAGGTGGTTGGAGTTTGTTGGTCCCCAATGCACCAGTAATGCCAGCTAGGTGTGCAACGACCTGTGGTTTTGAGTATAACTAACCACAGATACTGGAATGTAATGACCTCTCTGGTATAACGTCAAATCAAATCAAACTTTACTTGTCACATGTGCCGAACACAACAAGTGTAGACTTTACCGTGAAATGCTTACTTACAAGCCCAGAACCAATAGTGCAGTTCAAGAAGAGTTAAGAAAATAATTACCAAGTAGACTAAAATAAAAATGAATAATAAAAAGAAACACACTAAGTATAACCTGTTTGGGACTAGGGGGCAGCATTTTCACGTTTGGATGAAAAGCTTGCCCAGAGTTAACTGCCTGCTACTCAGTCCCAGTTGCTAATATATGCATATTATTAGTATATTTGGATAGAAAACACTCTGAAGTTTCTAAAAACTGTTTGAATGATGTCTGAGAGTATAACAGAACTCACGTGGCAGGCGAAAACCTGAGAAAAATCCAACCAGGAAGTGGGAAATCTGAGGTTTCTAGTTTTTTAACTCTTGGCCTATCGAATACACAGTGTCTATGGGGTCATTTTGCACCGCCTAAGGCTTCCACTAGATGTCAACAGTCCCTAGAACCTTGATGCTTCTACTGTGAAGTGGGACAGAATGAAAGGGGATTGAGAATGGTCTGCCATGAGCTGACCATGCGCTGACCATGCGCGTTCATGTGAGAGTTAGCTTGAGTTCCATTGCTTTTCTACAGACAAAGTCATTCTCCGGTTGGAACATTATTGAAGATTTATGTTAAAAACATCCTAAAGATTGATTCTATACTTCGTTTGGTATGTTTCCACGAACTGTAATATGACTTTTCGTCTGAACTTTTGCCTGGACTTGCCCGCGCGTCGTGAGTTTAGATTGTGTACTAAACGCGCAATCCAAAATGAGTAATTTCGACATAGATGATGGACTTTATGGAACAAGTCAAACATTTATTGTGGAACTGGGATTCCTGGCTGTGCATTCTGATGAAGATCATCAAAGGTAAGTTAATATTTATAATGCTTTTTCTGACTTATGTTGACTCCAACATGGTCTCTGAGCACCGTACTCAGATTATTGCATGGTTTGCTTTTTCCGTAAAAAAAATGTGAAATCTGACACAGCGGTTGTATTAAGGAGAAGTATATCTTTAAATCTGTGAATAACACTTGTATCTTTTACCAATGTTTATTATGACTAATTCTGTGAATTGATGTGACTCTGTGCAAATTCACGGGATGTTTTGGCGCCAAATGTAAACTGAGTTTTTGGGATATAAATATGAACTTGAACGAACAAAACACACATGTATTGTGTAACATGTTGTCCAGGGAGTGTCATCTGATGAAGAATATCAAAGGTTAGTGATTCATTTTATCTCTATTTCTGCTTTTTGTGAATCCTCTCTTTGGTTGGAAAATCGCTGTATGCTTTCAGTGACTAGTTGCTGACCTAACATAATGATATGTTCTGCTTTTGCCGAAAAGCTTTTTTGAAATCGGACACTGTGGTTGTATTAACACAAATTTTATCGTTTTGGTCCTAGACATGGTGCTCCGGGTACCGCATGCCACGCTGTAGCAGAGAAAACAGTCTATAACTTGGATGAAAGGAGTCTCTGACAATTTTATGGGCTTTCTTCTGACACCACCTATTATGGATGGCAGGAAGCTTGGCCTGTCGTGGTAATTTCCTGTATTACTAAACATTGAGAGAACAAACCACACACAAGTCAGAGTTATATTATAAAATCCATCTTTAATTATATGAGCTTCACCATAGCCCTGTGACTCTCAGATCAATTCAGTGTCTATAAATGAATTCTCTGAGGGTGTCAACATAATGGCAACTGAGATCTTTTATAGCAAAGATCCACCCCTCTCAACTCACAATGACGAATAACAGATCTTAGGAACATTACAAAGGGCCTTTTACTTGAGACAGGAGTATCCCATAGCCAGACAGCATTAGCAATACATTATTGTTCAGTTTGGTCTCTTTAGACAAGGTTCAACTTCTCGTTCTTGGTACTTCATATTACCAAACCATTACCTCATCCAATGGCATATATCAATTGTCATTTCTAGATACTCCCAACTCAAATACACTCCTTCCTGGACAAGATCAGAAAAGACAGTGAGCCTCTAGGTTATATACTAGATCAAGATAAGGGCAACCTCAGAGGAGACATGTAATAGTTACAGACACATTCCCATAAGAAGACAAGCCTCCATTCTGTCCTCCTCCCCTTCTGATATTCTTCATAGCATCACATGGTTTAACAGATACATTGACATATGAAGACAAGCCTGACCTCTCCCCTCTCTGGGCCCCTAGTGACTAAGCCCTGGAGAAGTGAGAGGAAAATGCAACTGCCAACAGTTTTATCCAAAAGAACACATCCTAATGACAAATATCTCACATAAGCATTATTATGTAAATAAAACATCTTATTTATCAATGTTACCTAACTAATTCTGATTCAGCCACGACAGGCCCTAGTGATGTACTGGGCCGTTCGCACTACCCTATGTAGTGCCTTAAAGTCAGATGCCGAGCAGTTGCCATACCAGGCGGTGATGCAACCGGTCAGGATGCTCTCGATGGTGCAGCTGTGGAACCTTTTGAGGATCTGGGGACACATGCCAAATTTGTTCAGTCTCCTGAGGGGGAAAAGGTTTTGTCTTGCCCTCTTCACAACGGTCTTGGTATGTTTGTACCATGGTAGTTTGTTGGTGATGTGGACACCAATGAACTTGAAACTCTCGACCCGCTCCACTACAGCCCCATCGATGTTAATGGGGGCCTGTTCGGCCCGCCTTTTCCTGTAATCAACAATCAGTTCCTTTGTCTTGCTCACATTGAGGGAGGGGTTGTTGTCCTGGCACCACACTGCCAGTTCTCTGACCTCCTCTCTATAGGCTGTCTCATTGTTGTCGGCGATCAGGCACTGTTGTGTCTTCTGCAATCTTAATTATGGTGTTGGTGTCATGTTTGGCCAAGCAGTCGTGAGTGAACAGGGAATACAGGAAGGGACTAACACACCCCAGTGTTAAGGATCAGCGTGTCAGATCTGTTGTTGCTTACTCTTTACACCTGGGGGCGGCCCGTCAGAAAGTCCAGGATCCAGTTGCAGAGCGAGGTGTTTAGTCCCAGAGTCCTTAGCTTAATGATGAGGTTTGTGGGCACTATGGTGGTCAACGCTGAGCTGTACTCAATAAACAGCATTCTCACATAGGTGTTCCTTTTGTCCAGATGAGAAAGGGCAGTGTGGAGAATGATTGAGATTGTGCCATCAGTGGATCTGTTAGGGTGGTATGCAAATTGGAGTGGGTCTAGGGTGGCCGGGAGGATGCTCTTGATGTGAGCCATGACCAGCCTTTCAAATCACTTCATGGCTACCGACGTGAGGGATACGGGGTGGTAATAATTTAAGCTGATTACCTTCACTTTCTTGGGTACAGGGTCTATGGTGGTCTGTTTGAAACATGTAGGTATTATAGCCTCGGTCAGGAAGAGGTTGAAAATGTCAGCGAAGACACTTGCCAGTAGGTCCTCGCATGAGTACACGTCCTGGTAATCCATCTGGCCACGCAACTATGTGAATGTTGACCTGTTTAAAGGTCTTGCTCACATCGGCTACAAAGAGTGATCACACAGTCATCCGGAACTGCTGCTCCTCTCATGCATGCTTCATTGTTGTTTGCCTTAGCATATAAAGCATTGAGCTCATCTGGTAGGCTCACGTCACTGGGCAGCTGGAGGCTGGGTTTCCCTTTGTGGTCCGTAATATTTTTCAAGCCCTGCCACATCCGACGAACATCAGAGCCGGTGAAATAGGATTCAAGTCCTTAGTCCTGTGTTGACGCTTTGCCTGTTTGATGGTTCGTCTGAGGGCACAGTAGGATTTATAAACCCCCGGATTAGTGTCCCATTCCTTGAAAGTGGCAGCTCTAGCCTTTAGCTCGTTGTAGATGTTGCCTCTAATCCATGGCTTAAGGTTGGGAAATGTACGTACTGTCACTGTGGGGACAATTTCGTCGATGCACTTATTGATGAAGCCAGTGACTGAGCGGATATACTCCTCAGTGCCATTGGATGAATCCCGGAACATATTCCAGTCTGTGCTAGCAAAACAGTCCTGTATCGTAGTGTTCGCGTCATCTGACCACTTGAGCAAGTCACTGGTACTTACTACTTTCATTTTTTTCTTGTAAGCAGGAATCAGGGGATAGAATTATGGTCAGATTTGCCAAATGGAGGGTGAGGGAGAGCTATGTATTCATCTCTGTGTATGGAGTAAATGTTGCCTAGAGTTTTTTTAAGTTTTTAAGGATTTAAGTTTGCTTGCATTAAAGTCCTCGGCCACTAGGAGTGCCGCTTCTGGGTGAGCATTTTCTTGTTTGCTTATGGCCTTATATAGCTCGTTGAGTGAGGTCTTAGTACCAGCATTGGTTTGTGGTGATAAATAGATGGCTACGATTAATATTGGTAGAGAGTAAGGTTTAGTCTCCTGAGCCTTGTCTCAGGATGGTAAGTTGGTGGTTGAAGATATCCCTCTAGTGGTGTGGGGGCTGTGCTTTGGCAAAGTGGGTGGGGTTATATCCTTCCTGTTTGGCCCTGTCCGGGGGTGTCCTCGGATGGGGCCACAGTGTCTCCTGACCCCTCCTGTCTCAGCCTCCAGTATTTATGCTGCAGTAGATTATGTGTCGGGGGGCTAGGGTCAGTTTGTTATATCTGGAGTACTTCTCCTGTCCTATTCGGTGTCCTGTGTGAATCTAAGTGTGCGTTCTCTAATTCTCTCCTTCTCTCTTTCTTTCTCTCTCTCGGAGGACCTGAGCCCTAGGAGTTCTTAAATAATATGAACACGTACAACGCTGCACGTTGGTCCTCACCTTCTTCCTCTGAATGCCGTTACATATACTGAGGTACTTCATACCCTGTCTCTACCCGGCTTCATGAAAGACAAACACAATTTTGCAATCTAAATTCAGAGACTGGCTACCCCCTGACCGAATCACAGTGACAATCAAACTTACTTTACCGAAGTATAAACTGAACGGAACATGAGGTCAATAGTATTTATGCTCATAGATTATTGATTGGCTGTAAGGCAGCAGGACATTATTGATTTACATTTTTTTACTTTAATAAAATCTATTTTTTCGTTGTTGCTAATTCATTATGCATGATCATGTATTTCAGTTTGTATTGACTGCTACAGGACATGAGATAAAATAAATACAACTTGAGATCTTGACATTTGAAAGACATGTTTTAATCATGTGACAGACAGACAGGGACTTTAACTGTTCAATCAATCAGATGCTTTATTCCACACTTCTTTTGAAACATACAGCAATATATTTCAATGTAGAACCCCACTCAATAGTAGAGAAGTAATTGCTTTACATGATGTAATACAAGCTAAAAGAGGATTTAGCTGCATAAAAGTATGGGGATATATTTAGTAAAAACAAGCAAAACAGTCAGGAATAGGTTGGAATTGTGAGCATGAGGCGATAGTGAAATCTCACAATGTATCTACCTAATTTTCCTAAGATTAACAGCTATACAAGACAAATAAAATGGCAGACCCGCCCCCACACCACATCCCTCCCCCCACACACACTACATAGTTGAACTATGACTAAAACGTTAAAAATGTCTTAACCTCTAAAAACATGAACAATATGATTAAAAGGAATGGAACAGAACAATGAACAGATAAATACAAGACAACCTTTTCCCTACAGAGGAGTTATCCTTCCCTTTAACCCCCAATGCAGGCCAGTTTTCCAACCCTGAGGTGGTAGAGGAGGGGTTGATTAAAGCTACCCAACATGCTGAAGGATTTCCCTGATGATCGTATGAGTGTAGTTCAGCATCAAAGTCAGCAGGATGATATGTATGGTACAGGAGTCTCTCTTCTTCATCAGTTTCTCTCCCTTCTATTCCTCTGCTCAGGGGTTTGCCACCTACAGTATGCTTTCAAGGGTGTTCAAAACAAGATGACACTCATCTAGAAGAAATCAGACTGATCATTTCTTTGTCAGTGGGCAAACGTACAAAATCAGCAGGGGATCAAATACTTCCTTCCCCTCACTGTAGGCACATTCTCTCATAATGCATTGACATTTGAATTGATGTGCACCTGTCATTCAAAAAGCCATCATTTATGTCAGGGGAGTCCATGTTTATTCCTGTGTGGATGGAGCCTAATGACTTTCTAGGATTTTGCACTGAAAAGGCTACAATGTTGCGTAACAATGACACCATTAGGAAAGTCTCATGCGCAGTCACTCCCCATACATTTAAATATCATAACCAAATCTTAGTGACATATAAAGACTATAAATTCTTGGACATAATTAATGATATATAACCATGGACTCAGGGAATATAATTCATAAATGCATCGTGAGCTTAGTTGAACTTTCACACCCTATTAGAACCAAAACTAAGTTGGTTGACCTCCTTTGTTTGTAAACAACACAAATGTAAAAAAACACTGTACAGCCTCATCATTTGAGAGTTTCTCCATCACCATCCATCAGCTTTATGCCAAAACAGGGATAGGGAATCCACTTTGTTGTTGTTTGAACTGCACATTGCCCTTTCCACATCAACTTTAATGCTAACAAGCTATATCTCACAAAATTATTTTGCTACTTGCCAACAAATTAAAATAATAAAAACAATTTATTAAACAAAACATTACACTACATTTCAACGCCTTTGCCGTTTCTATGAATATTTAAACTACAGTTGCAAGCACTAAGAAGTTAGGCTGCGCCTCGGAATTGACAGAACAATTTTAATTCAAAGAGTATTTAACACAACGTCTCAGAGTGATAGTTTCTCACATAAACCTGTTCTTTTAGTGCCCACAACTGTAAGTCTAACATGTCTCTGTCCCTCTACGGCATGGCAGCCTTCCCTCTCTGTAGAGGTGCATCAGGGGGGAGACCATGACACTGAAGATGTTAACAATCAGCAACATGGGGAAGACATTGCAGTAGTAGTCAAGACTGGATGACTTGAATGCCGAACCAACAACCACCGTGATGGAGCTTGCCAAGATAATCACCAGGTTTGTTAATACGATCCCAAAAGCTCTCATCTTATGTGGGTCTGTCTTCCCCTGTTTCTTCTCTCCCCCTCTGCCCCCATCTACCTCTCCTGGACCAGGCTGCTTCAGCAGACGCAGAATGAAGAAACAGCAGAGAGAAATGATGGCCATCCCAAGGCAATAGACACCGATGAGCACATGATCTGCGGTTTCTTCAAAATACAAGAAAAGGATACTTGCGTAAGCAAGTGTCAACACCCAGACCATGATTGAACAAGCCACCCTGTACCTCCGGCGCCTGTACTTGAGGAAAGCCACAGGTTGGGCCACCGCCAGGTAGCGCTCCACACAGATGCAGCTCTGGAGCAGGGGCCTGCAGGTCCAGGAGAGGATATAGAGGAAAAAACCAGCCTGCTCTAACATGATGTTCTGAATGAAGTAGTTGAACACCTGAAGGAGAACCTCGGTACAGAACACCAGCTCCACTGCAAACAGGTTAACAGAGAAGACTTGGGTGGGTTTGAGACCTCCAGAGAGACTTCCACTGAGAGAGAGCCAGAGGCACCAGAGCAAGGCTGGAAACCCCAGAATGAAGCACAGGACCTGGGCAGCACAGGACAGTATTATCACAACATAGCCCTGGTTAAGGCAAAAATCCCAGTTGTCAAGGTAAGTGTGGTTTCCTGAAGAGTCATTCATCCT
This sequence comes from Oncorhynchus mykiss, assembly GCF_013265735.2. Taxonomy (NCBI): domain Eukaryota; kingdom Metazoa; phylum Chordata; class Actinopteri; order Salmoniformes; family Salmonidae; genus Oncorhynchus; species Oncorhynchus mykiss. The sequence goes on from NC_048574.1 coordinate 74,275,212, forward strand.
TGTGGAACAATATCTGAAATGAGAAAGGGGAGATTACACAATTCAGGACTTTACGTTTCAATATATTATTGAAAAATATTAATTCAAACATACATATATATTGACTCAAAGCATACATAAAAATACTCAGATAAACATAGGTCTACTAAAATGTCAAAGCTTTGTGCATTCTCTCAGAAAGTCTGAATGAAAACATAAACTGGAGATTTAAAACAATTTGTCTGAGATAAAATGCTCAGTGAAGTTAAAATGTCAAATAACCTACCTGAGTTGTTTTGGTAAGTCAGACCCTGATTCACAATATTTGTGGTTCTCTCTCCTGCAAAAGGCTGTGTCCAAGCCGATGAAACATCACCTGCATGTATAAATGATTTTAGCCAAATCTCTCTATCCTGTGTTCTTCCTAACAAGTCACGTGTTGCATTATTTACATAAACACACCCCTTTGTGCATTAATGAATTGAGCTCCATCGTATGTTTAGTTTGCAGCAAGTAATTTTATTTGACTAGAAAGCCTATCATGAACAAAACACAGATTAACCAAATGCATGTGCTGCAAGCACACACAAACACACTGTGATCGGCCTGTGTGTAGCTGGTGTGGAGGAGCCAGGCACAGGACAGCAGATATGAGTAAGGAACGTAATTTACTCAAAGAATCAATAAATACAATACAATAAACTAGCCCACAATAACAGACCGGGTACATACAAACAATCACTCACAAAAAAACATGGGTGAACAGAGGGTGAACATGGGTGAACTAATGAACAAGTAGTTGAAGAATTGGAACCAGGTGTGTTAAACAAAGACAAAACAAATGGAAAATGAAAAGTTAATCGGCGATGGCTAGAAGGCTTGTTAACTCGACCGCCGAACGCCGCCCGAACAAGGAGAGGGACCGACTTCGGTGGAAGTCGTGACAGTACCCCCCCTTGACGCCTCCAGTAGCACACCGACACCAACTTCGGAGATGACCCGGAGGACGAGGCGCAGGGCTATCCGGGTGGAGACAGTGGAACTCCCGCAGCAACGAAGGGTCCAGGACGTCCTCCACCAGCACCCAGCATCTCTCCTCTGGACAGTACCCCTCCCACTCCAAGAGGTACTGAAAGCCCGTCGCCCGATGCTTCGAGTCTAGGATGGTTCGAACAGCATACGCCGGGGCCCCCTCGATGTGGAGGATCCTCCCACAACTCAGACTCCTGGAGTGGACCAGCCACTACCGGCTTGAGGAGAGACACATGGAGCGAGGGATTAATACGGTAATATGAGGGACAGCTGTAACCTGTAGCATACCTTGTTCAGTCTCCTCAGGATCTTCAAAGGCCCCACAAACCGTGGACCCAAATTCCGGCAGGGCAGGTGGAGGGGCAGGATTCGGGTCGAGAGCCAGACCCGGTCCCCCTGTGCAAACACTGGGGCCTCACTGTGGAGGTCGGCGCTCATCTTCTGTCACCTCAAAGCCCGTTGCAGGTGTAAATGAGCAGCGTCCTAGGTGTCCTCCGAGCGCTTAAACCATTCGTCCACCGCAGGAGCTTTGATCTGGCTCTGATGCCAAGGTGCCAGAACCGGCTGATACCCCAGTATGCACTGAAAGGAGGAGAGGTTAGTGGAGGAGTGGCAGAGTGAGTTTTTTGCCATCTCTGCCCAGGGGATGAACGCCGCCCACTTCCCTGGCCAGTCCTGGCAATATGACCACATCCTGATTTACTCTCTCCACCTGCCCGGTACTCTCGGGGTGAAAACCTGAGGTGAGGGTGACCGAGACCCGCAGACGTTCCATGAATGCTCTCCATACTCTGGACGTGAATTGGGGACCTCAAATCAGAGACTATGTCCTCTGGCACCCATTAATGCCATGAAGACGTGAGTAAACAGGGCCCCCGCAGTCTGTTGGGCAGTAGGGAGACGGGGAAAAGGGAGGAGACGGCAGGACTTAGAAAACTGATCCACAACAACCAGGATCGTGGTGTTGCCCTGTGGAATGGGTAGAGGTTGTAACTTCCATCTGAGCAGATGCCTGGGAACCTTGCGCTGGGTGCACACCGAGCAGAAAGCCCCTCGCCCGACGCCTGAGCTTCTTCGAAAAGAAAGCACAGAGGCGAAGCTTTGGTGGTGTGCCCGAGCGCTGAGAGAGCACGTCTCCTATCCCAGCATTGGACGCATCCACCTCCACCATAAACGCCAAAAAGGGATCCAGATGAGCCAGCACGGTAGCCGAGGTAAACAGAGCCTTCAGGTGACCAAAAGCCCTGTCCGGCCCTGCCGAGCATTGCAGTCGCACAGGTCCCCCCTTCAGCAATGAGGTAATGAGAGCTGCTACCTGACCAAAACCCCGGATAAACCTCTGGTTATATTTGGCAAACCCTAGAAATCGCTGCACTTCCTTTACCGTGGTGGGAGTCAGCCAATTACGCATGGCTGAAATGCAGTCACTCTCCATCTCCACCCCTGATGTGGAAATGTGGTACCCTAGGAAGGAGACAGACTGTTGGAAGAACAGACATTTCTCAGCCTTGAAGTTCAGGTCATGCTCCAACAGTCTCCCAAGCACGCTGCGCAACAGGGACACATGCTCGGCGCGTGTAGCGGAGTATATCAGAATGTCGTCAATATACACCATACCATACGTTGCCCGTACAGGTCCCAGAAAATCTCGTCAACAAAGGCCTGGAAGACTGATGGAGCATTCATCAACCTGTACGGCATGACGAGGTACTCAGAGTGCCCTGAGGTGGTAATAAATTCCATCTTCTACTCGTCCCTCTCCCGGATACACAGCAGGTTGTAAGCTCTCCTAAGTTCCAATTTTGTGAAGAAGAGCACCCCGTGCATTGACTCGATCGCACTGGCGATGAGAGGCAGCGGGTAGCTGTACCTCACAGTGATCTGATTGATACCCCGATAATCAATATACGGGCGCAGACCTCCATCCTTCTTCACAAAAAATAAACTTGAGGAGGCAGGTGAAGTGGAGGGCCGAATGTATCCCTGCCCCAGGGATTCGGAGACGTATGTTTCAATAGCCGCCGTCTCCTCCTGTGACAGAGGATACACGTGACTCATGGGAAGTGCTGCGTCTAACAGGAGATTTATATCACAATCCCCCGTCGATGGGGTGGTAATTGAGTCGCCTTCTTCTTACAAAAGGCGAGAGTCAAATCGGCATATTCTGAGGTGATGCACGCGGTGGAGACCAGGTCTGGACTTTCCACCATGGTAGCACCAACGGAAACCCCTACACACCTCCCCGAGCACTTTCATGACCAGCCCTTGAGAGCCCTCTGATGCCACGAAATAGTGGGGTCATGACAGGTCAACCAGGGTAGGCCCAGCACCATGAGAAACACAGGAGAATCAATAAGGAAGAGACTGACAAAACAGAGATGCTTGTTCTAGGTCCCAAGAAAAAAAGAGATCTTCTGTTGAATCTGACAATTAATCTTAATGGTTGTACAGTTGTCTCAAATAAAACTGTGAAGGACCTCGGCGTTACTCTGGACCCTGATCTCTCTTTTGAAGCACATATCAAGACTGTTTCAAGGACAGCTTTTTTCCATCTACGTAACATTGCAAAAAATCTGAAACTTTCTGTCCAAAAATGATGCAGAAAAATTAATCCATGCTTTTGTCACTTCTAGGTTGGAATACTGCAATGGTCTACTTTCCGGCTACCCGGATAAAGCACTAAATAAACTTCAGTTAGTGCTAAATACGGCTGCTAGAATCCTGACTATAACCAAAAAATGTGATCATATTACTCCAGTGCTAGCCTCCCTACACTGGCTTCCTGTCAAGGCAAGGGCTGATTTCAAGGTTTTACTGCTAACCTACAAAGCATTACATGGGCTTGCTCCTACCTATCTCTCTGATTTGGTCCTTCCATACATACCTACACGTACGCTACGGTCACAAGACGCAGGCCTCCTAATTGTCCTTAGAATTTCTAAGCAAACAGCTGGAGGCAGGGCTTTCTCCTATAGAGCTCCATTTTTATGGAATGGTCTGCCTACCCATGTGAGAGACATAAACTCGGTCTTAACCTTTAAGTCTTTACTGAAGTCTAATGTCTTCAGTGGGTCCGTTCTCTATGTGTGGTGTTTTGGGAAACACATGTTACATCTTTGGCTATTGTAGAGTTGTCAAAACACTCGAAAGCCTAAATTCCATCGCACCAGGCCCTGGTGCATCCAGGTGAAAGCTATTATGATCCCTTATTAATTTCAATCAGTGTAGATTCAAGGGAGGAGACAGGTTCACCTCTACAGGATCGTTGTCCCCCCTTTTGGATTGTCGAACTAACTGTTATTTAGGTTGTAAGTAAGACATTTCCCAGGATGTAAATGTATCTGATATGGGCAGAAAGCTTAAATTCTTGTTCATTTAACTGCACTGTCCAATGTAGAGTAGCTATTACAGTGAAAAAATAACATGCCATTGTTTGAGGAAAGTGCCCATGAATGAACTTGAAAATGTATTAATAAACCAATTAGGCACATGTAGGCAGTCTTGATACATCATTTTGAACAGAAATGCAATGGTTCATTGAATCAGTCTAAAACTTTGTTCATACACTGCTGCCATCTATTGACCAAAATAGAAATTGTGCCTAGACTCATAAGTTATATAATGGCCTTTCTCTTGCATTTTAAAGATGATGGAGAAAAAAAAATATAGAAAACAAATGTTTTTTCTTTGTATTATCTTTTACCAAATCTAATGTGTTCTATCCGCCTACGTTAATTTCACATTTCCACAAACTTCAAAGTGTTTCAAATGGTATCAAGAATATGCATATCCTTGTTTCAGGTCCTGAGCAACAGGCAGAGATATGGATATGTCATTTAAGGCAAAAAATGTTTTTTAAAGTGTCCGATCCTTATTAAAGAAGGATCTTTTAAGAATTGAGACATGGATTGTGTATGTGTGACATTCAGAGGGTGAATGGGCAAGACAAAATATTTAAGTGCATTGGAACAGGGTATGATAGTAGGTACCGGTTTGAGTGTGTCAAGAACTGCAACGCTGCTTAGTTTTTAAAGCTCAACAGTTTCCCGTGTATATCACGAATGTTGCAGCATCCAAAAGACATCCAGACAACTTGGCACAACTGTGGGAAGCATTGGAGTCAACATGGAACAGCATCCCTGTGGAACGCTTTCAACACCTTGTAGATTAAATGCCCTAAATAATTGAGGCTGGTCTGAGGGAAAAAGGGGTTGCAACACAATATTAGGATGGTGTATATTTTCTGTGGTTACATTTTGTGAAACCAAGCTAGACATATAGAAATAGGTTGGAATTGTGAGCATGAGGTGATAGTAAAATCCGTAAATTCACTCACTTAGATTAACAGCTATACAACAAAATATAAAATCTCAATTTTACACTCAACAAATGATCCTTTATCCCCCCACACACACTACCTGGTTGAACCATAAACAACTTATTAACAATGTAAAAACCTGTAAATAGTATGAGCAACATGACTATGTTAGTTATGAGCAACATGACTAACATGACTAAAAAATAACCAGAGAAATACAAGACATCAATTCCCCTACAGTGGAGTTATCATTCTCTTTAACCCAAGATGCAGGTCAGTTTCCCAGCCATGTGGAGGAGGGGCTGAGTAAAGCTACCCAACACAATGAAGGAGAAAGTAATTGGGGTCAGAATACCCTTGAATGATCTCAAAGAAATATGATCTTGAAGGATTGCCCCAAAGATCTTAGGTAAGTATTTCAGCAACAAGGTCAGAAGGATGATCTTTACGGTACAGGAGGCTCTCTTCAGGTTCTCTCCCTTTTCTTTTTCACCCTTTCTCTCCTTCCCTCCATCTCCTGGACAGGATCTGCTCAGCACCATCAGTATGAAGACACTGCAGAACACGTCGATGAACAGAAACACGGCAAAGATAACAGCATGGAATTTCATGCCATCTGTGGTAGCACCCGCTGACACAGGATAGGCAGAGTGTCACCAAACATTGTACGGTGATACATCCCTGCCTATATCTCAGGGGTATGTACTTCAGGTAGACCAGAGGGTAGCCAACCACAATGTAGCTCTCCACACAGATGCAGCACTGGAACATGGGTCGTCCAATCTCGACCAAGCAAGAAATGTACCTCCTGGCAGAATGAAGGGTCAACTTTTGATGAAGAGGACGTTGGTGACCAATAGAGATGAGTAGAGGCAGTAGAGAAGCTACATGACAGACTGGTTGATGGTGAAGATCTCCTGGTTCACCTGGACCGAAGGGCCACCCGTACCAGGTGTTGGTGACCAGGCCCAAGAGGCAGTTGAACAGTTCTGTTACCAGGTGGACTGGCAGACATCTGGGCCACACCCAGCACCAAGAATCAAAATAATCAAACCCCTGGTGTGGTTAAACCTGACGGAATCAGGAACATTTGAGTTTGGTGCCTTCATTGCTGCACGTCCTCTGTTACTTTAGTCTCAGGAGAATAGGAAGAGCTGTGTGGAGATAGAAAAAACACAAGAGGAGAGGTAATTAGTGGAACTGAAGCGGTATAACACTTGGTGTAACAAGTTTTGTCATAACAGGAAGTAAGCTAATATTCATGGATAGACAATGTTATTATTACAAATTGATTGAAGCTACTGTGGTTTTTCAAGACAATGGAAGAAAGGTAGTTTTTTATTGTACCTTCTGCGGTTTCTTCTGATAGGGGAATAATGCACGTCTATACGCGTGTCACCTGTCCAGAGGTTAGGATGTGGCACCCACAGTATGCTTTGAAGAGAGCTCAAAAGAAGATGACACTCTTCTAGACTAGCATATATTTGACTAATGTATTGCCTTTTGAATTGATGTGGATCTGTCATTAAAATAGCTGAAGCTAAATATATAGTTTGAGAGGCTCTTGATCTACTTCCTGAGAGTGAACTTGTGGATAGCATTTTTATGTACCTGCATCCATTTTGAATAATCCAACAATCCAATGCTAAGTAGCTTAGCACAATGACTATAAATTCCTTCATACTGCACGCAGATACATACAAATGGAATCCACCAGTTCCTCTGAATCTTGATAAGTAGATAAACGGTCTCATTGCCAAAATCCTGAACTATCCCTTTAACGTCAGGTGGGTCCAAGTTTTTTTTTCCCGTGTTTATGGACCCTAATGGCTTTCTAGGATTGTGCACTATCTGGGCTAGAGTGTTGCTTAACCATGACACCATTAACCAAGTCTCATACATAGTCAGTCCAAATACATTTGAATAACTTTGTGTAATCTTGTGACAGACGAGGACCCTAAGTTCATACCATGAAAAACAAGACAATCCATTACTTAATGCTGATGCTAAATGAATAGGCCTAACCCCATATCTAACCACCCCGTCCTAAAATGAACTGTATAGTTAAACAAACAAACCAATATTCACAATATCAAGCTAAACAAGTGATGCAGCTTTAGATAACAACAACTCTAATGCTAACGTGACGTATCTCACAAAATGCTATTGCTACATGCCACAAAATTAAAACTATCCAAACTATTTGTTTAAAAAATATATATTATTCACCTATGACGTCTCTACGTATGTTTAAATGACAGTTGCAGGCACTAAGAACTTTATTTATTTAATTCACACAATGCTCTATAGTCTCCTAGCATTAGTTTGTCACGAAGACCTGTACATTTAATGCCCACAACTCTGTCTCTGGTCCTCTTCGGCATGGCAGCCTTCCCTCCCTGTAGAGATGAAGCAGGGGTGAAACAATGACGCTAAAAATGTTAACAATCAGCAAGATGGGGATGACATTGCAGTTGTGGACAAGACTGGATGACACAGTGGTGTAACCAAAGACAACCGGGAAGGAGCTTGCCAAGATAATCACCAAGTTGGTTGAGACCATGCCAAAAGCTCTCATCTTATGTGGGTCTGTCATACCCTGTTTCTTCTCTCCCCCTCTGCCCCCCTCTACTTCTCCTGGACCAGGCTGCTTCAGCACACGCAGGATGAAGAAGCAGCAGAGAGAAATGACTGCCACACCAAGGCAATATACACTAATGAGCACATAAGCTGTGATTTCTTCATAACCCATTGAAGTGATAGGATAGCACGCACAAGAGAGTGTCAATACCCAGACCACGGTTGAACACACCACCCTGTACCTCCGGAGTTTGTACTTGAGGAATGTCACAGGTTGGACCACAGCCAGGTAGCGCTCCACACAGATGCAGCTCTGGAGCAGGGGCCTGCAGATCCACGAGAGGAAATAGAGGAAATAAACAGTCTGCCGTAAAATGACATTCTGGTTGAATTGGAAGCTGACCACATTAAGGAGACCCTGGACACAGAACATCAGCTCCGCAGCAAACAGGTTAATAGGGAAGATCTGTGAGGGTTTGACACCTCCAGAGAGACTTCCACTCAGACAGAGCCAGAGGCACCAGACCAGAGATGGCGTCCCCAGGAGGAAGCACAGGGCCTGGGCAGCGACGAACAGCATTATCCCAACATAGCCGTGGTCAAAGCAAACATCCCAGTTGTGAAGGTAAGTGTGGTTTCCTGAAGAGGCATTCATCCTTGTTAAATAATTTCCGAGCCCACTGAGATGTGAGAGAGGGGAGATGACAAGATTAATCACTTTATGTTTTAATATATTGTAGGCAAAACACTGATACAATATACTGTATTTATGCAAATATTCATATAAATACTTTGACATAGATAGGTGTACTGTTGTCTTTAAAAACATTGTGCATTGTCTTAGAAAGTCTGAATTAATACATGAATAGGAGATAACATACTCAGTGATGTTAAGATGTAAAATAACATACCTTAATTTTTGGGAAACTCGTACCTTGATGCGCAATAGTCGTAGTTCTTCCTCCTGGAGAAGGCTGAGTCCAACCCGATGGTACAACACCTACATGTATGAGTGATTTCATCCAATGCTGTCTGTCTGTCCTGTGTTCTTCCTAACAAGTCACGTGTGGGTGAATTGAACACCATTGCATTTTATTTTACTAAAAATCTAAATGTTTCAGGAAGGAACAAAATGCAGATGCTTGTACACACACACACACACACACACACACACACGCATATGCATGCACACAGATGGGATTTCAACCTGCTCAGGGATTTGCATTTTGGCCAGGCATCATCAGTCTGCACCTGTCTGTCCCAGCCACAGGTTAACCCAGCCACATGCAATGGTTGACTCTTTCACCTTACATAATCAAATCATATGGGCTTTAGGCATACACAGTATTAGTCTGTTGTTTGGATTGTGAATCTCTATTTGCATAGGGAATACTTTACAGGTTTGTACTTGCAATTAAACAATATGTGATATCTTCATTCAAGTTACAATCATTGTATGTTTAAAAACTCAAAAGAAGTGTATGTTTGTTTTGTTAATAATATTGTGCAAAACCTATATAAGCTGTTAAAACCTGTTATGGCGAGGCGTTCCCCTAGGGGAGCTCCCCCCCATTCAGCTCAAAAGGTGGCATGGGAAATTAAAAATATTCTTTAGAAATATTTAACTATTAAACATTAACATGTCCAATACAGCAAATGAAAGATAAACATATTCTTAATCTACCCATCATGTCCGATTTTTAAAATGTTTTACAGCGAAAACACAAAATATATTTATGTTAGACCACCACCAAATAAAAAAAAAACAGCCATTTTTCCCAGCCAAAGATAGTCACAAAAGCAGAATTAGAGATAAAACCTTTGATAATCTTCATCAGATGACACTCATATGACATGTTACACAATACATTTATGTTTTGTTCGATAATATGCATATTTATATCCACAAATCTCGGTTTACATTGTCGCTATGTTCAGAAATGCCTCCAAAATATCCGGAGTAATTACAGAGAGCTATGCCATATAACAGAAATACTCATCATAAACTTTGACGAAAGATACATGTGCTACATATAATTAAAGATACGCTGGTTCTTAATACAACCGCTGTGTCAGATTTGTTTTAAACGTTACGAAAAAAGCCTACCATGCAATAATCTGAGACGACGCTGAGACGTAAATATATTTCTCCGCCATGTTGGAGTCAACAGAAATACGAAATTACTTCATAAATATTCCCTTACCTTTGATGATCTTTCATCAGAATGCAATGCAAGGAGTCCTAGTTCCACAATAAATCGTTGTTTTGTTCCATAATGTCCAATACTAGTGTCCAATTAGCTGCATTTGCTAGCACTTTCAGCTCACGTGCCCAAAAGCTGACGCTGGTCGAGGGGAACTCGGACGAAAATTTCAAAAATGTATATTCCAGGTCAAATAAACTGGTCAAACTAAGTAGAGAATCAATCTTCAGGATGTTATTTTCATATATATCCAATAACGTTCCAACCGGAGCATACGTTTTCAACTGCAGCCAAATGGAACGGTGGTGATATCAACAGACAAATGCGCAACAGGGAAATTGCATTCTGCCAGGACAGTGACTCATTCCCCTCCCATTCGGTCAAAGTTCACACCAGAGGCTCCATTCCACATTCTACTGAATGAAGACATCTAGTGGAAGGCGTAGGAACAGATCCATATCTTATTTGGAAGTGAAGAGGCGATGACTTAAAATTAGACCCGCATTCAGAACTTCCTGTTTGGAAGATTGCCTGCCCTATGAGTTCTGTTATACTCACAGACATAATTCAAACAGTTTTAGAAACTTCAGAGTGTTGTCTATCCAATAGTAATAATAATATGCATATATTAGCAATCTAGGACAGAGTAGGATGCAGTTCACTATGGGCACGCAATTCATCCAAAGTGAAAATACTGCCCCCTATACCCAGCAAGTTAATGTGTGAAACGTGTAGTTAGTTTTAATAGTATAGTATTATGTTATCATTCAGTAATAAAGTAATATTATGTAGGCTATTAAGTAAAAATCAAATCAAACTTGATTTGCCACATGCGCCAAATACAAGTGTAGACTTTACCGTGAAATGCTTACTTACAAGCTCTTATCCAACAGTGCAGTTCAAGAAGACAATATTTCCCAAGTTTACCAAGGCTAAAATAAAAAGTAATAACAAAAAGTAACACAATAAGAATAACAGTAACGAGGCTATATACAGGGGGCACAGGTACTGAGTCAGTGTGCAGGGGTACAGGCTAGTCGAGGTAATCTGTACATGCAGGCGGGGGCGAAGTGACTATGCATAGGTAACAAACAAATAGCGAGTAGCAGCAGTGTATGGGGGGGGGGGGGGTTGTACTGGGCCATTCACACTACCCTCCGTAGCGCCTTATGGTCAGATGCCGAGCAGTTGCCATACCAGGCGGTGATGCAACCGATCAGGATGCTCTCGATGGTGCAGCTGTAGAACCTTTTGAGGATCTGGGGACCGATGCCATATATTTTCAGTCTCCTGAGTGGGAAAAGGTTTTGTTGTGCCTTCTTCTCGACAGTCTTGTTATGTTTGTTGGTTATGTGGACACCAAGGAACTTGAAACTCTCGACCCGCTCCACTACAGCCCTGTCGATGTTAATGGGGGCCTGTTCAGCCCGCCTTGTCCTGTAGTAGAAGCTTCTCATTCAGTCATGGTAATGTATACTGAATAATGTTCATACGTTTATCCACATGCATAAGGAGTTGCCTGTAGATAGAGAGACAAGCTTAAGGTTTAGAATTCTGACAACCACATCCTCTAGAGTTCCAAGGTTCCCCAAAACAATTACATGTTGAGTCAAATCTGTGTTCTGTGTGTGTGTGTGTGTGTGTGTGTGTGTGTGTGTGTCGTTTTCTTTTCAAGCACGAATATACGTATAGAAGATCATAATGAACTACACCATGTGGTCTGTCTCCTAAAGAGAGGCAGTGACAGCAGATAAAAGACTATGTTGGCTGTCATGCAAATAGCCAATGAAAACATTATGGCAGGTCCCTGTGTTCATGGAAGCTAATATTTTTCTTCCAGTGGCCCTGTTTGGGTTCTCATGTTTTGTAATGTGGATACAATTAACCAAGACATGTGCATTCATCACTGAAGGGGGACACATATTTGATGACATGATGTAATTATAAATGACAGACAGACAAGGACCTGAACTGATAAAATCAATCATATTTGTTTTATTCCACACTTCTTTAAAAATGTACAGCAACACAATTCTATAATGAACAAAAATATGAACACAATATGGAAGAATTTCATAGGTTTTACTGTGTTACACTTCATATGAGGAAGTCAGTCAATTGAAATATATAAAATAGTCCCTAATCTATGGATTTTACATAACTGGGAATACAGAGACAATTTTCATCAAGAAAATGCAATTGTGTTAGTTATCTGTAGCGTATTGATCTGTTGATCACAGATACCTTTTAAAAGAATTGACTAACAGTGGGCCTCAGGATCTAGCCACAGTCTTTTTGAGAATGACAATTTCCATAGCTAAAATGCTATTGTGTTCGTTGTGCCAGCATCGGGCACAGAGCACCCTTGTGCTCTGACACTTTGTGTGGGTTGGGTGCAGGAACGTTTTGATGGCGACGCACTTTACAATTATTCCGACCGCGGACGTTGCTGGAATCATGGTTTCGTGGTGGAAACTGTTGTTGTGCGTCATCTCTCAACGCTCCAATACCTGATAATGCACCCTCTAACTGGAGTGAGTGCTCCTGGTCAAACTTCAAAACCGAGTTGTCAGGGCTCTTAGCGTTGCGAGCTTTTGATGCCTCAAAAGCTGTGCTTGCAAGCTCTCTGAGTTGTAAGATAGGCAAGCCAACGTGGGAGGCAGGGCCCAAGTAGGTAATGAAGGTAGGATACATGTTCGACAGGAACATTTGTTTAAATGGTAACAGGTCTTCCATGCCTGTTTCAGTGAGTAGGCCAAAGTAAGCTGAACAAAGCCTATGATAGCAATCCACTGTGAGGCCGGTTTAATTTTTATTCAATGCATATTTTGTCACGACTCAGGATATGACCCAGATGCAGACACAGGAGGCGGATAGTACAGTTATTAGATTATTTATTATAAACATGGGGCAAGCAAAGGGCAGGTCGAGGGCAGGCAGAGGTTCGTGATCAGGTCAGAGTCAGGCAGGTACAGGATGGCAGGCAGGCTCAGGGTCAGGGTAGGCAGAATGGTCAGAAAGGGAAAAACTACATAACAGAACTTGAGAAACAGGAAGGCGGGAAATAACACTGGTAAGACCTGACAAGACAAGATGAACTGGCAACAGACAAACAGAGAACACAGGTATAAATACACAGGGGATAATTGAGAAGATGGGAGAAACCTGGAGGGGGTGGAGACAAGCACAAAGACTGGTGAAACAGATCGGGGTGTGACATATTTAACACAATGCGCTATCGTGTCCTAGCGATAGTTTGCAACAATAACCTCTACTTTTAGTGCCTGCAACTGTAAGTCTAACGTGTCTCTGGCCCTCTTCGGCATGGCAGCCTTCCCTCCCTGTAGAGGTGAATCAAGGGTGAGGCCATGACACTGAAGATGTTAACAATCACCAAAATGGGAAAGACATTGCAGTAGTACTCAATACTGAATGACAATGTGGTGTAAACACCAACCACCGGGATGGAGCTCGCCAAGATAATCACCAGGTTAGTTAAGACGATCCCAAAAGCTCTCATCTTATGTGGGTCTGTCTTTCCCTGTTTCTTCTCTCCCCCTCTGCCCCCTTCTACCTCTCCTGGACCAGGCTGCTTCAGCACACGCAGGATGAAGAAGCAGCAGAGAGAAATGACTGCCAACCCAAGGCAATACACACTAACAAGCACATAAGCTGACATTTCTTCATATCCCATTGAAGCGATAGGAGAACATGCAAATGAGAGCAACAACACCCAGACAATGGTTGAACAGGCCACCCTGTACCTCCGGAGTCTGTACTTGAGGAAAGCCACAGGTTGGACCACCGCCAGGCAGAGCTCCACACAGATGCAGCTCTGGAGCAGGGGCCTGCAGGTCCAGGAGAGGTTGTAGAGGAAATACACAGCCTGCCGTAACATTGTAGCCTTCGGGATGAGTAGGTAGCTGATCAACTCAAGGAGACCCTCGACACAGAACATCAGCTCCACTGCAAACAGGTTAATAGGGAATACCTGGGTGGGTTTGAGTCCTCCAGAGAGACTTCCACTCAGAGAGAGCCAGAGACACCAAACAAGAGCTGGTGTCCCCACGAGGAAGCACAAGGCCTGGGCAGCACTGAACAGCATTGTCACAACATAGAACTGGTCCACGCAAACATCCCAGTTGTCAAGGTAAGTGTGGTTTCCTGAAGAGGCATTCATCCTGGTGGAACAATCTCCGAGCCGACTAAGATATGAGAGAGGGTTGATTAAGCAATTGATCACTTTTTCTTGAAATATACTGTATATATTAGGCAAAATACTGATGCAAAATACTGAGAAGTAAAATAAATAGCCTGAGATAGCATACTCAATGACGCTAAAATGTAAAAAAGCCTACCTTAGTTGTTTTGCTAACTCAGACCTTGCTTGATTCACAATATTTGTGGTTCTTTCTCCTGCAGAAGGCTGAGTCCAACCCAATGAAATAACACCTAGACGTATGAGTGATTTTAGCCAACGCTCCCTGTCCTGTGTTCTTCCTTACAAGTGACGTGTTGTCTTATTTACATAGTCACACACATTTGGGCAGTGATAAATTGAGCACCATTGCATTTTATTTGACTAGAAATCAAAACACAGATTTAAAAAATGTGGACGCTTGCACGCACAGACACACACACGCACACACACACACACACACACACACACACACACACACACACACACACACACACACACACACACACACCGATATTTCAACCTGCTCTGTGATTTGCATTTCGCAGCCTGAGCAGAAATGGAAGCATCGTCACTCATATCACTCAGCACCTGTCTGTCCCAGCCACAGGTTAACCCAGCCACCTGCAAGGGCTGACTCTGTCACCTAACATAATCACTCAGCACCTGTCTATCCCAGCCACAGGTTAACCCAGCCACCTGCAAGGGCTGACTCTGTCACCTAACATAATCACTCAGCACCTGTCTATCCCAGCCACAGGTTAACCCAGCCACCTGCAAGGGCTGACTCTGTCACCTAACATAATCACTCAGCACCTGTCTATCCCAGCCACAGGTTAACCCAGCCACCTGCAAGGGCTGACTCTGTCACCTAACATAATCACTCAGCACCTGTCTATCCCAGCCACAGGTTAACCCAGCCACCTGCAAGGACTGACTCTTTCACCTAACATAATCACTCAGCACCTGTCTATCCCAGCCACAGGTTAACCCAGCCACCTGCAAGGGCTGACTCTGTCACCTAACATAATCACTCAGCACCTGTCTATCCCAGCCACAGGTTAACCCAGCCACCTGCAAGGGCTGACTCTGTCACCTAACATAATCACTCAGCACCTGTCTATCCCAGCCACAGGTTAACCCAGCCACCTGCAAGGGCTGACTCTGTCACCTAACATCATCACTCAGCACCTGTCTATCCCAGCCACAGGTTAACCCAGCCACCTGCAAGGGCTGACACTTTCACCTAACATAATCACTCAGCACCTGTCTATCCCAGCCACAGGTTAACCCAGCCACCTGAAAGGTCTGACTCTGTCACCTAACATCATCACTCAGCACCTGTCTATCCCAGCCACAGGTTAACCCAGCCACCTGCAAGGGCTGACTCTGTCACCTAACATAATCACTCAGCACCTGTCTATCCCAGCCACAGGTTAACCCAGCCACCTGCAAGGGCTGACTCTGTCACCTTCCATAATCAAATCAGATCCACTTCAGAAATACACAGTATTAGTCTGTTGTTTGGATTCTGCATCTCTCTCTAATTGCATAGTGAATACTTTATAGGTTTGTACTTACAGGTCAACCATATCTTCATAAACAAAAACAGTCATTCTATGTTTAAACGCAGACCTTTTCTCAAACAAGTGATATATTTTTGATTTAAAGTATTTATCATGATGTAAAATATTGTTACATATCTGTAGTGCTAATAATACTAGAGTGATAATGCTATATAGAGTGCTAATGTGTGAAGTGTGTAGTCAGATTTAATAGTATGGTACTATGTTTTCATTCAGTAATAAAGTAATTTTATGTTCTCTCGTAAGAAGTAGCTTTTCATTCAGTCATGGTTATGTATAGTAATGACCTCAAAAAGTCCACAACAGTTTTTGAATTCTTGAATGAAAAAAGCCCAGCTGTCCACCAACCGGAAGGAGGCCTTTCACCAAAACACTCCAGGTATTCCTTTGATTGGCAGACAGCAGGGTGACTGGCATGCTGGACCTCGCTAAACTCATGAAAATGACCATAAACAGTTAATACATAACTGACCAGGAGGGTCGCTAAACATTCCCCCCTCCACTATGTCCCATGTCCCCGGAGGTCTCTTTTGTCTGCATGGGCATAAAGGGGGCAGAGTGTCCACTCGTAGTAAAGGGTGTTCAGTCTGTGGAAGCGGGCTGTCACTCTGGGGCACAGGGGATGAGGACAGGGACAGGGGGGAACTGATGGGGACACATGGGGCACAGCTTGTTTCTCTGGTGGATCACTCAGTGACGCAGGGGGTATAGGAGAGTGGGCCGTTTGGAGCCATGTGTCGTGTAAATCAAGATTGACTTTGTTATTTCTTCAAACAATCAATCTTTATTAATAAGAATTGCAATAATGGACCCTACACTCTGAGGTCAAAGATGGGAGCTCAAATGACAAGAAGTCAGGAACCTTACATAGACAGGCTCTCAATGCAAGCATCTACAAAACACGTGATCTTAGTATGTGTATGTGTGGGGAGAAACAGATCGAACCTGAGGTAAGAGGTACACAATGTGGTTGTCTCGTCCTGTAGCAACTGCTGGTTATTCTCCTCTTCGAGTGAGGACAAAGGACAATAGGTGTCAGACCACCAGGAAATCACTCTAGACATAAATGAACCAGCAAGCACCTTTTGCTGTCTGCTCAGATGATAGATGATTTCAGACCCACACACACCTACACATAAAAAAGCATGAATATTTCACCCAGCAATCAGATAATACCAGGACATCAGCTTTGCGAGACTCAAAATGTCTACCTTGGTCACTGTGAATGGACTCTGCAGCTCCAAACATGCCAAACCCAAGGTGTCCAGTCACGAGCCCCCCATGCATGCCCTGGAGCAGTCTCCTGCAATGCTTTGGGGACCACCGTCTGCCACCTCTCCTCTCCTGTAGATAGCTCCTTCCATGCTCTCTGTATGCTCTCCTGTTATTCCTCTGTCCAGGTGAAGGCCTCCTGTTACTCCTCTGTGCAGGTGAAGGCCTCCTGTTACTCTTCTGTCCAGGTGAAGGCCTCCTGTTACTCTTCTGTCCATGTGAAGGCCTCCTGTTACTCTTCTGTCCATGTGAAGGACTGTTATTCCTCTGTCCATGTGAAGGCCTCATATTACTCTTCTGTCCAGGTGAAGGCCTCCTATTACTCTTCTCTCCAGGTGAAGGCCTCATGTTATTTATCTGTCCAGGTGAAGGCCTCCTGTTACTCCTCTGTCCAGGTGAAGGCCTCATGTTACTCCTCTGTCCATGTGAAGGCCTCCTATTACTCTTCTGTCCAGGTGAAGGCCTCCTGTTATTCCTCTGTCCATGTGAAGGCCTCCTGTTATTTCTCTGTCCATGTGAAGGCCTGTTATTCCTCTGTCCAGGTGAAGGCCTCCTGTTACTCCTCTGGTCAGGTGAAGGCCTCCTGTTACTCCTCTGTCCAGGTGAAGGCCTCCTGTTACTTCTCTGTCCGTGTGAAGGCCTCCTATTACTCTTCTGTCCAGGTGAAGGCCTCCTGTTATTCCTCTGTCCATGTGAAGGCCTCCTGTTATTTCTCTGTCCATGTGAAGGCCTGTTATTCCTCTGTCCAGGTGAAGGCCTCATGTTACTGCTCTGTCCATGTGAAAGCCTCCTGTTACTCCTCTGTCCAGGTGAAGGCCTCCTATTACTCCTCTGTCCATGTGAAGGCCTCCTGTTACTCCTCTGTCCAGGTGAAGGCCTCCTGTTACTCCTCTGTCCATGTGAAGGCCTCCTGTTACTCCTCTGTCCAGGTGAAGGCCTCCTGTTACTCCTCTGTCCATGTGAAGGCTTGTTATTCCTCTGTCCAGGTGAAGGCCTCATGTTACTCCTCAGTCCAGGTGAAGGCCTCCTGTTACTCCTCTGTCCATGTGAAGGCCTCCTGTTACTCCTCTGTCCAGGTGAAGGCCTCCTGTTACTCCTCTGTCCATGTGAAGGCTTTTTATTCCTCTGTCCAGGTGAAGACCTCCTGTTACTCCTCTGTACATGTGAAGGCCTGTTATTCCTCTGTCCAGGTGAAGGCCTCCTGTTACTCCTCTGTCCATGTGAAGGCCTCTTGTTACTCTTCTGTCCAGGTGAATGCCTCCTGTTACCCTTCTGTCCAGGTGAAGGCCTCCTGTTACTCCTCTGTCCATGTGAAGGCCTCCTGTTACTCCTCTGTCCATGTGAAGACCTCCTGTTACTCCTCTGTCCAGGTGAAGGCCTCCTGTTACACTTCTGTCTACATGAAGGCCTCCTGTTACTCCTCTGTCCATGTGAAGAACTCCTGTTTCTCCTCCGTCCATGTGCAGACCTCCTGTTACTCTTTTGTCCAGGTGAAGACCTCCTGTTATTCCTCTGTCCATGTGAAGACCTCCTGTTACTCCTCTGTCCATGTGAAGGCCTCCTGTTACTCCTCTGTCCATGTGAAGACCTCCTGTTACTCCTCTGTCCATGTGAAGGCCTCCTGTTTTTCCTCTGTCCATGTGAAGACCTCATGTTACTCTTCTGTCCACATGAAGTCCTCATGTTACTCCTTTGTCCAGGTGAAGGCCTCCTGTTACTCCTCTGTCCGTGTGAAGACCTCCTGTTACTCCTCTGTCCATGTGAAGGCCTCCTGTTACTCTTCTGTCCAGGTGAAGGCCTCCTGTTACTCCCCTGTCCAGGTGAAGGCCTCCAGTTACTCCTCTGTCTAGGTGAAGGCCTGTTGTTACTCCCCTGTCCAGGTGAAGGCCTCCTGTTACTCCTCTGTCCAGGACAAGGCCTCCTGTTCTTCCTCTGTCCAGGTGAAGGCCTCCTGTTACTCCTCTGTCTAGGTGAAGGCCTGTTGTTACTCCCCTGTCCAGGTGAAGGCCTCCTGTTACTCCTCTGGCCATGTGAAGACCTCCTGTTACTCCTCTGTCCAGGTGAAGGCCTCCTGTTATTCCTCTGTCCATGTGAAGGCCTCCTGTTACTCTTCTGTCCAGGAACCTCGTGGTGATAGTGGGCTTTGGCTAAGAGAGCCACGGGTCCGACCTGCCCAGTCTACGCGGACCCTGAGCCTTTTCTCTGAGCTCTGGGAGACATAGGGCAATCCCTGTGCAGATGGCTTTCCACACACAGAAGACCATGTTTGTGTTGCGTGCTACATGCTGTCTGAAGTGCTACATGCTGTCTGTAGTGCTACATGCTGTCTATAGTGCTATATGCTGTCTATAGTGCTATATGTTTTTAATATTTTTTCTATTTCACCTTTATTTAACCAAGTAGGCTAGTTGAGAACAAGTTCTCATTTGCAACTGCGACCTGGCCAAGATAAAGCATAGCAGTGTGAACAGACAGCAACACATGGAGTAAACAATAAACAAGTCAATAACACATGAGAAAAAAAGGAAAAAGAAAAAAAAGAGTCTATATACATTGTGTGCAAAAGGCATGAGGAGGTAGGCGAATAATTACAATTTAGCAGATTAACACTGGAGTGATAAATGATCAGATGGTCATGTGCAGGTAGAGATACTGGTGTGCAAAAGAGCAGAAAAGTAAATAAATAAAAACAGTATGGGGATGAGGTAGGTAAATTGGGTGGGCTATTTACCGATGGACTATGTACAGCTGCAGCGATCAGTTAGCTGCTCAGATAGCTGTCAATAGTGATATATGCTGTCTGTAGTGCTATATGCTGTCTATAGTGATACATGCAGTATGTACTGTTGCATGCTGTCTGTAGTCATACATGCTGTCTGTAGTGCTACATGCTGTATATAGTGCTACATGCTGTATATAGTGCTGCATGCTGTCTATAGTGCTACATGCAGTCTCTAGTGCTACATGCTGTCTATAGTACTACATGCTGTCTATAGTACAACATGCTGTCTATAGTTCTGTATTCTGTCTATCGTGCTACATGCTGTCGGTGGTGCTATATGGTGACTACAGTGTTACATGCTGTCTGTAGTGCTACATGCTGTCTGTAGTGCTGTATGCTGTCTAGCCATAGACCACCACAAACAAAACCCTAAAGAAACTGCAACAAGTAACACACACTGTCAGGACAAGAATAGAGAGAGAACAAAGGGAAAGCCTGGTCATGTATCTTGCAGTGCCCAAAACATTACAGGCATTCCTTTGATTGGCTGACAGCAGGGTAACTGGCATGCTGGATCCCGCAATATGAAATAATATTCCTATGCTTATAGACACAAAGAGTTGTCATTAGATACTGTCAAGCATAAGGTTTGAAATTCCTTTAGAGATCCAACGATACCAGAAACACATGTTAAGTCAAAATATTTTTTATTTTTGTGTGTGAGTGTGTGTGTGTGCAGTTTTCTTTAAAATATTGAAGATCAGAATTAGGCCTTACTCCTACAGAGGCAGTTACAACAGCTGAAAGACAATGATGTCTGTCATGCAAATAGCCCATAAAAACATCAAGCAGGTCCAGCTGTTCATGGAAGCTAATGTTTTTATCCTGTTAGCCCTGTCGGAGTTTCTATGTTTCCTAATGGTGATACTATTAGCCAAGACAGGTGCATTCATCACTGAAGGGGGATACATATTTGATGACATGCTGTACTCAATGACGGACTGGCCATCTGGAGCACTGGTAGTTTTCCCGGGGGGCCACTTCACAATTGGGGTGATGCAACACAAAATATAAATAACCCCAGCCCCTGCTTAAGTAAAATTAACAAAGTGCTGTGTGTCTGACTGGCCCAGGGGAGTGGGCTGCCGGCCCTCTGCCACTGCGGTTGGGTATTACATCTGTCAGCCTCTCTCTCCCAGCCAATTACTTTTGGTCCAGTCCATTCTATCTTTACCTGGGCCCCGCCCCTTTCCCATCTCTGTTAAGTGGTGACATTTGAATACATAGTGCAGTGGAGCAAGATGGACAAACAGAAAAAAACGTAAAGGTGCTGAAAAGCGGAGAGAGAAGTGGTTGAAGTCCCTTTAGGCTGATGAAGCCAAATATTTAAAAATAACAAATTATTCATTTGGCGCCGTTACCAGTCAATCATCTCAGCCTAGTTAGCCTGAAGGCACTGGCAGCAGAGAGGAGAGAGAAAGCAGCCCATTGAGCCCAGTGATACCAGTTCAACTGTTAGTCAAGGTTTTGCTGAATAAAGCGCTCGTCAATGTCGCTTAACGAGAACCGACCAATCACAACCTGGATGGGGTGGGCCATTAAAAAAAGGTTGATGTTGAACTCATTGTTATGCATGAATGGTTATGATTATTGACACGTTAGTACTTAGCCTTAACAAATTAGAGACTAACCACCAATGTAGACCATTTTTCTTGCACAAGGATTTAATGATGGAACAAAACCTACAAAAATGATAAATGTTGGTTGTGTATTTTTTAAACTGCTGTATTGTCCAATTTGAATTAATATTATACTTGTGGTATATAGTATACTATTATATGAAATGATGAATATACTAACATTATGTCATTAATATATTAATATTATACTAACATTCTACTATTATATTAACATTATACATTTGATTTAATGTTATACTAATATACTAATTACTCATCCAGGATAGTGCATATGCAGTGGACAGTAGATTGAGCCAGAGCCAGGATACCACTGCCACCCCAATTTGTGATTATTTTAAGAGTGCAAAGTCAGGGGACCTAAATATGGTTTTAAGTTCCCACTCCCAACAAAAGTTTGAAAAGTCTGGTGCAGAAGATTGTCTTTTGTAAAGATGGGACGAACAGGAAGTGGCTGTCACACAGTGAAGAGAACATATGCTTTATTCTGCTTCATTTGTATGGCATTTGCAAAGCCCTTTATGAATGGAATGGCAGACTGGAAGCAAATGCATCAGAGAGTGGAAGAGCATTATGCATAGAGATTAAGCTGAGGCCTACTTTCTAAGGTCCTCCAAAGGTAACATTGAGCGGCTGTTCATCGGCAGTCAGATGTCTGCTCATAGAGAGCAAGTGTGCAGAAGTGCTAGAGTGCATTATAGATGTTGTTAAAAGTCATAGGCAAGAGGGGTCTGAGCTACAGAGACATGCAGTCTGAAGCAGCTTATACGCTAGATAACAGCAGCATCAACCGTGGCAACCTTTTAGAGATGATCATTCTGCTGGGAAAGTGAATGTGTATGAAAAAGCATTTCACTGCCTGCATAGAGAAAAGCAAAAAACTGCATGACTCTGGGGCAAGAGGCGGCAGAGGCTCTGTAATCACTCTATTATCAAAGACTACCATCGGTAATGTCATTACCACCATCCAACACACAATGCAGGCCACCATAGCAACTGAAATCCAGGAAGCTGGTGTGTTTTCAGTCCAGATTGACACTACGCAGGCCTGGGGGCGACCCGTCCGGAAGTCCCTCTGCAACTGGATCCCGGACTTCCTGACGGGCCGCCCCCAGGTGGTGAGGTTAGGTAGCAACACATCTGCCACGCTGACCATCAACACTGGAGCTCCACAGGGGTGCGTGCTCAGTCCCCTCCTGTACTCCCTGTTCACCCATGACTGCATGGCCAAGCATGACTCCAATACCATCATTAAGTTTACAGATGACACAACAGCGGTAGGGCTGATTACCGACAACGACGAGACAGCCTATAGGGAGGAAGTCAGAGACTTGGCCGGGTGGTGCCAGAGTAACAACCTATCCTTCAACGTAACCAAGACTAAGGAGATGATTGTGGACTACAGGAAAAGGAGGACCGAGCACACCCACATTCTCATCGGCGGTGCTGTAGTGGAGCAGGTTGAGAGCTTCAAGTTCCTTGGTGTCCACATCAACAACAAACTAGAATGGTCCAAACACACCAAGACAGTCATGAAGAGGGCACAACAAAGCCTATTCCCCTCAGGAAACTAAAAAGATTTGGCATGGATACTGAGATCCTTAAAAGGTTCTACAGCTGCAACATCGAGAGCATTGCCTGGTACGGCAATTGCTCGGTCTCTGACTGCAATGCACTATAGAGGGTAGGTAGTGTGTACGGCCCAGTACATCACTGGGGCTAAGCTGCCTACCATGCAGTACCTCTACACCAGGCGGTGCCAGAGGAAGGCCCTAAAAATTGTCAAAGACCCCAGCCACCCCATTCATAGACTGTTCTCTCTACTACTGCATGGCAAGCAGTACCGGAGTGCCAAGTCTAGGACAAAAAGGCTTCTCAACAGTTTTCACCACCAAGCCATAAGACTCCCGAACAGGTAATCAAATGGCTACCTGGACTATTTGCGTTGTGTGCCCTCCCCAACCCCTCTTTTTATGCTGCTGCTACTCTCTGTTTATCACATATGCATAGTCACTTTAACTATACATTAATTTACATACTATTGGGCCAACCAATCAGTGCTCCCGCACATTGGCTAACCGGGCTAACTGCATTGTCTCCCCCGTTGCCCCCCTCTACCTCTCCGGGACCAGGCTGCTTCAGCACACGCAGGATGAAGAAGTAGCAGAGAGAAATGATGGCCACCCCAAGGCAATAGACACTACTGAGCACATAACCTGTGGCTTCTTCATAACCAAATAAAGAGATGGGAGACAATGCAAAAGCGAGCGACAACAGCCAGACCGTGGTTGAACACGCCACTCTGTAACTCCGGAGCCTGGATTTGAGGAAAGCCACAGGTTGGGCCACCGCCAGGCAGCGCTCCACACAGATGCAGCTCTGGATCAGGGGCCTGCAGGTCCAGACGAGGTGATAGAGGACATAAACATAGTGCCGTAACATGATATTCTGGCTGTATAAGTAGCTGACCATCTCAAGGAGACCCTCGAAACAGAACACCAGCTCCACTGCAAACAGGTTAATAGGGAAGACCTGGGTGGGTTTGACACCTCCAGAGAGAGAGATCCAGAGGCACCAGACTAAGGCTGGCGTCCCCGGGAGGAAGCACAGGTCCTGGGCAGCATGGTAAAGACCTGGCACAACATAATCCTGGTCCAAGCAAACATCCCATCTGTCAAGGTAAGTGTGGTTTCCTGAAGAGGCATTCATTCTTGTGGAACAATATCCGAGCCCACTGAGAGATGAGAGAAGGGAGATTACATGATTCATGACTTTATGTTTAATTTGACATATTCCAATGCCAGTTGATTCTGACGTAAACACATAACAATACTTTGATATACAGTACGTAGGTCTACTGTTATGTCAGTCAGAATATTGTGCATTGTCTCAGAATGTCTGAATGGAAAAATGAAGAGGAGAATAAAAATGGTTAGAATGAACATAACATGTTGAAATGTAAAATAACCTACATGTGTGTGGTGTTCTCTCCTGTAGAAGGCTGAGTCCAACCAGATGGAATAACACCTACATGTATGAGTGACTTTAGCCAAAGCTCTCTGTCCTGTGTTGTTCCTAACAAGTCACGTCTTGTGTTATTTGTGGGCACTGAGGAGTTTTGCACCATATTGATGAACAAAACAGATGAATACAAAGCAAATGCTGCACACACAGACCCGCAGACACACACACACACACAATCACACACACAGATACAATTACAACCTGCTCAGTGATTTGCATTTTGTCGTGAGCATAAATATAAGCATCATCAGTCATATCACTCAGTACCTGTCTGTCCCAGCCACAGGTTAACCCAGCCACCTGCAAGGGCTGGACTCTTTCACTTTACATAATCAAGTCATATGGGCTTCAGAAATACACAGTACTAGTCTGTGGTTTGTATTCTGGATCTCTCTCTAATCACATAGTGAATACAGTATAGATTTGTACTTACAGGTCAACCAAATGTGATATCCATATATACAAAAATAAACAACCATTCTGCGTTTTAACACACACTCATAAACACTTACACATAACTGACCAGGAGGGTGCTACAGAGTCCCCCCACCACTAAGTCCCTTGGCCCCAGAGGTCTCTTTTATCTGCAAGGGTGTAATGGGGCAGAGTGTCCTCTCATGGCAAAGGTTGTTCAGTCTGTGGTAAGGGGCAAGCTGGGGGACTGGGGATGAGGACAGGGACGGGGGACGGGGGGTGGAAATGATAGGGGCACAGGGGGCACAGCCTGTTTTTCCGGTGAACCATTCAGTGACACAGGGGGTACAGGGGCGTGGGCTGTCTGGAGCCATGTCTGGGGAGCCTGGGTGTGTGGTGGAATGTCATTGCCAGTGGGAGGGGTTGTTGGGGTCCCTGGTGTTTGTGGGTGGAAGAGGACCCTTTTATGGAGCTAACCTATCTCGGTGCAGTGCCACCTTTCTCCCCCTGGGATGCAGCTGAACCCGGTACACCACCTCTTCCATACTCTCCAGGACCCTGCAGTGCCCCACGCATTGATTGTCCAGCTTGGGGCAACAACCTTTCTTTCTCAGGGGGCTGTAGACCCAGACCAGCTCCCCAGCCTCATAGTAAACATTTTATTTTTTTATTTTCTGCCTCACATCTGCATTCTGCAGCTCCTCCTTGGCCAAGATGTGAGCTGACTCCAGGCTCTCCTGGTCTCCTGGCATACTCCGCCCGGGAGAACAGGAGGACTATCAAGGGGACCCCCGAACCTGGTAATCATCTTTCTCTTTCAGGCGTACAGTAGGTGGAGTCTTGGACAGTGGTGCAGCACGCCATGAGGACCATGGGCAGGTGCTTTTCACAGTCACAAGGGTGTTTGGCAGTGATGATGGCCAGCTGCTGTGATAGCGTTTTGTTGAAGCACTCCACGAGACCATCACACTGTGGGTGAAGTGGAGTGGTGTGTGTCTTGTGCAAACCCAGCTGCTCACACATGGTGGCGAACACATGGGACTAAACATTTATTTGAAAGAACTCTGCGGCTCCAAACCTGCTGAACCCAAGGTGTCCAGTCACTACTCCTCCATGCATGCCCTGTAGCGCAGTCTCCTGCAGTGCTTTGGGAACCATCACCTAACACCTCTCCTCTCATGTAGATGGCTCCTTCCATGCTTGTTGTAGCATGCCATCAGCTAGCTGCAGATCCTCAAACTTTGACCACATCCCTTTGGTTGCATGTGAGAGTTCCTCCACCTCGCCCAACGGAAAGAGCTCCACTGCCTGTAGGTCTGTGTCCTGCTCCAGCTGCTGCCTCCATTTAGCCACATCAACATCCTACTGCTCACAGCAGACCGGCACTCTCCCCTGGCATGCTG
The DNA here is from genome assembly GCF_013265735.2 of Oncorhynchus mykiss. NCBI lineage: Eukaryota > Metazoa > Chordata > Actinopteri > Salmoniformes > Salmonidae > Oncorhynchus > Oncorhynchus mykiss. Next base: position 74,301,641 of record NC_048574.1, read on the forward strand.
AGCCAGAGACCCCCTCCTCTGCTCATAGCTTTCTCTCACGGGTTTCTTTCCACTCACAGTGGTGCCACCCGCTCACAGGGCCGACGGGACATGGAGTCAGTGTTAGGGGGTGGTCCCCCGCGCTGTGAACCACTGTGAAGTCGTATATCTGAAGTTCCTCCAACCAGAGTGCGACCTGCCCCTCTGGCTATTTGAAAGACATAAATCACTGGAGAGAGGAGTGGTCAGTTCTTACAGTGAAGGACAAGCCACAAAGGTAGTACTTGAAGTGTTTGATGGTTTCCACTAAAGCGAGGAACTCTTGCAGGATGAGAGTAGCAGTGCTCGTGTTTGTTGAATGTTTTGTTGAAGTACGTCACCACTCTCTGCACCTCTGGGTCAACCTGGGCCAGCACCCGACCATGCCCACATTGCTTACATCTGTGTTCCAGGATAAAAAGCAATGTGGGGTCAGGTGGGTAAACATGAGGGCCTTGATCAGTACACGCTTCAGGGTGATGAAGGACTCCTGGTAGTCCGCTGTCCATGTTAATGCATCCTGTCAATCCGCTGTCTATTTGAGAGCCTCCTGGCACTCCTTTGTCCATGTATTGGCCTGATACTTCAGCAGGCGGTTCAAGAGAGCGGCGACACCAGAGAAGATCTGTACAAACCCTCTTGTATTATGAGGCCAGGCCCTGGAAGCTCTTCAGCTGCTGCTGGTTGTCAGCATCTGCTGTTCTCAAACAACCCACACTTTGTTTTCCATAGTGCTGATTCCCTCTTCTCCCACTTGGTGCCCCAAGAAGGAAACCTCTCTGCTCATGAAGTAGCACTTCTCAGGTTGGAGCTTCAGGTCTATGACAGCCCCCCTCCAACACACGCCGTAGCGCACGCAGGGCAGACTGAAAGGAGCTGAATTTTATTGAGACATACTAGACACTCATGTCAGGGATACCAGCCACCACCCTGTCCAACTGCCAGTATTGTATGTTGATGGAAAAAGCAGTTTCGCTCTAACCTCTGGGAAGAGACATGCCTCAGATACCTCTTTTGTCCCACCTCCCACACATGCGGTGACCTCACCCTCAGCGTAACAAGTGCGTCCAGAGATACAACCTCTCTTATCGTCACTCAATGCCTGGGTTTACCTCCACTGTACCCGCACCCTACCATACCCCTGTCTGGACATTATGCCCTGAATCTATCTTACCATGCCCAGAAATAAGCTCCTTTTATTCTCTGTCCCCAACGCACTAGACGACCAGTTTTGATAGCCTTTAGCAGTACCCTCATCTGTTCCACTGTGTGTCCCCAGGCGCTCTCGTTTGCTGATTTCTGTAACTGTAAAAGCCTTGGTTTCATGCATGTTAACATCAGAAGCCTCCTCCCTAAGTTTGTTTTACTCACTGCTTTAGCAAACTCCGCCATCCCTGATGTCCTTGCCATGTCTGAATCCTGGCTTAGGAAGGCCACCAAAAATTCTGAGATTTCCATCCCCAACTACAATATTTTCCGTCAAGATAGAACAACTAAAGGGCGATGAGTTGCAATCTACTGCAAAGATAGCCTGCTCTGTTATGTCATAGTTTCCAGGTCTATGCCCAAACAGTTCGAGCTTCTAATTTAAAAAAAATAATCTCTCCAGAAATAAGTCTCTCAGTTGCCGCCTGTTATAGAACCCCACCAGCCCCCAGCTGTGCCCTGGACTCCATATGTGAATTGATTTCCCCCCATATACATGCTGTCTGTAGTGCTACATGCTGTCTATAGTGCTAAATTATGTCATAAGTGTTACATGCCTGTCTTTAGTGCTATATGCTGTCTGTATTTCTACATGCTGTCTGTAGTGTTACATGCTGTATGTAGTGCTACATGCTGTATGTATTTCTACATGCTGTCTGTATTTCTACATGCTGTCTGTAGTGTTACATGCTGTATGTAGTGCTACATGCTGTATGTATTTCTACATGCTGTCTGTATTTCTACATGCTGTCTGTAGTGTTACATGCTGTATGTAGTGCTACATGCTGTATGTATTTCTACATGCTGTCTGTAGTGTTACATGCTGTATGTAGTGCTACATGCTGTATGTATTTCTACATGCTGTCTGTATTTCTACATGCTGTCTGTAGTGTTACATGCTGTATGTAGTGCTACATGCTGTATGTATTTCTACATGCTGTCTGTATTTCTACATGCTGTATGTATTTCTACATGCTGTATGTATTTCTACATGCTGTCTGTATTTCTACATGCTGTCTGTAGTGTTACATGCTGTATGTAGTGCTACATGCTGTATGTATTTCTACATGCTGTCTGTATTTCTACATGCTGTCTGTAGTGTTACATGCTGTATGTAGTGCTACATGCTGTATGTATTTCTACATGCTGTCTGTATTTCTACATGCTGTATGTATTTCTACATGCTGTATGTATTTCTACATGCTGTATGTATTTCTACATGCTGTCTGTATTTCTACATGCTGTCTGTAGTGTTACATGCTGTATGTAGTGCTACATGCTGTATGTATTTCTACATGCTGTCTGTATTTCTACATGCTGTCTGTAGTGTTACATGCTGTATGTAGTGCTACATGCTGTATGTATTTCTACATGCTGTCTGTATTTCTACATGCTGTATGTATTTCTACATGCTGTATGTATTTCTACATGCTGTCTGTATTTCTACATGCTGTCTGTAGTGTTACATGCTGTATGTAGTGCTACATGCTGTATGTATTTCTACATGCTGTATGTATTTCTACATGCTGTATGTATTTCTACATGCTGTATGTATTTCTACATGCTGTCTGTAGTGTTACATGCTGTATGTAGTGCTACATGCTGTATGTATTTCTACATGCTGTCTGTATTTCTATATGCTGTCTGTAGTGCTACATGCTGTATGTATTTCTACATGCTGTCTGTATTTCTACATGCTGTCTGTATTTCTACATGCTGTCTGTATTTCTACATGCTGTATGTATTTCTACATGCTGTCTGTAGTGTTACATGCTGTATGTAGTGCTACATGCTGTATGTATTTCTACATGCTGTCTGTATTTCTACATGCTGTCTGTAGTGCTACATGCTGTATGTATTTCTACATGCTGTCTGTATTTCTACATGCTGTATGTATTTCTACATGCTGTCTGTATTTCTACATGCTGTCTGTATTTCTACATGCTGTCTGTAGTGCTATATGCTGTATGTATTTCTACATGCTGTATGTATTTCTACATGCTGTCTGTAGTGCTACATGCTGTATGTATTTCTACATGCTGTCTGTAGTGCTATATGCTGTCTACAGTGTTACATGTTGTCTGTAGTTCTATATTTTGTCTATATTGCTACATGCTGTCTGTATTGTTAAATGTTGTCTGTTGTGCTACATGCTGTCTGAAGTGCTACATGCTGTCTGTAGTGCTATGTCTTGTCTATAGTGATACATGCTGTCTGTATTGCTACATGCTGTTAGTAGTGCTACATGCTGTCTGTATTGTTACATGATGTCTGGTGCTATATGCTGCCTGTAGTGCAACATGCTGACTGTAGTGTTACATGCTGTATGTAGTTTTACATGTTGTCTTTAGTGCTATATGTTGTCTATAGTGCTACATACTGTCTATAGTGCTACATGCTGTCTATAGTGCTACATACTGTCTATAGTGCTACATACTGTCTATAGTGCTACATGCTGTCTATAGTGCTACATGCTGTCTATAGTGCTACATCCTGTCTATATTGCTACATGCTCTGTAGTGCATTTTACTGTCTGTCATGCCATGTGCTGTCTGTAGTGCTACTACATGCTGTCTGTAGTTCTACAGCACGTATGAGTTCAGTTCTTTCAGCCACCCATGCAGACTTTTCCCGCAGTGGTCTGCTCTGCACCACAGCATGCACAGTGGGTATATCTCCACATTCCATTTATTCTGGGTCTTTGTGCAATGCTCTATGGGAGAGAGAGCCTGAACTGTTTGCTTGCCAGCTCGCTCTACATTGAGGGGGCATGTGAGATTATGCCCGATAAGTGAGGATCTATTTCAAGATCGCTTAACCTGTTGCGTGCGTTGGAGCTCAAAAAAATGACAACACACATAAAGTCCCGAAGCACCCCACCGTTACTCACTACACGTAGATATTCCCTCAGTGAAGTATGGCAGGTCAACTCCCATTGGCCACAGCTTAATGGATTCATCAATGGAATGAATGGAATGAAGATAATAAACACAGAGATAGACAATGTTATTTTTACACATTTTTTCAAGTTACTGTGGTTTTTCAAGGCAAAGTAAGAATGGTCAAAACAATATGACACTCATCTAGACTAGACTATATTTGACTAATCTATTGACATTTGAATTGATGTGCATCAGGCCATGCATACCTCGGTCACTGAGGGGGCAAAGGTTTAAGAAGAGACCACAAAAAAACTAAATTAAGGCTGAGGTTGTAATGGTAGTTCCTAACCATACCACTAGGAGCATTGGCTACACGGCGGGAAATTGTTAAACTCTGAGACTATCGATCCTGACAGAATAAGAGCAAATCTTAGATACTAAGTACTAGTCTGCAGCTAGAAATTGTTTACCTGGGACGCAAAGACTGGAATTGCTGCCAAGGCACCTTCAACAAAGTCCTTAGTAAAGGGCCTGAATTCTTATTGTAAATGTAATATTTCTGTTTTTATCATTAATAAATTGACACAATTTTTATGTTTTTGGTTTAACATTTTGGGTATTGCGTGGATTGATGAGGAAAAAATCTATTTCATGAATTTTAGAAGGAGGCTGTAAAGTAACAAAATATGTAAAAAGTGAAGGGCTATGAATTTTATCCAAATGCACTGCACTTCCATAGATTTTTTCAGCTGTTACCAGGGGAGGTCTGTGGGTGTCCTACAGTAGTCTAGTCAAGAAAGCATCATGCAAAATATATTGGCACCCTACACGACTTTCAAAGTCCTAATATCTCTGAGCCTCTCATAATAATCAACTGTCTTTCCTGTAGTTGTTTGTCTTGCAAACGCACGTTGTGCGCAAACTAAACAATGTGGAAAAGAACGTCGTTCACACACATACAACATTCTTAATTTTGTTGTGAGGATTCTCGATACCAAGACGTCTCGTGAAAACAATGACGTGATGACGTGATAAGATTTTTAACATAGCAAGAACGAGCTGTGGCTCAAATAAGCCTGATAAACGTTTTCTGTCAGACATTCACGCTTGCCTTACAGAGTTGAAATATCCAACCAACATATTGAAATAAATAACATGTCTTGTGAACTTCAGAGCTGTAACGATTTGACACTTCGGCTTTGACTAAAGGCAAGTACGAATGCAAACTGGTAGTCATCGCTCCTGCTTGATACTCTACACATTTTGGCTGATGTGAAACAACGTCATCATCTCATTGTTATTTTCTCCAGCGAGCACTCATTGGCTATCGCTGATGACATTCTCAAAACTTGCCGTTGCACATCTCACACTACTAAATCTTTGCACATTTTGGGCCGATGAAATCAAACATGTTTGAAACTATTGTGACGTCATTGATGGATCAAATACGGGTTCGGTTGGTCTTTGACCCACTCACATTAAATGAGTGTTGGTGTGGGCCGCACACCCCGAGAAGGCAACGACAGGGATTTTTTAACTGATCTCAAAAAGACTTGTCTATGACAGCTACATTTTGACCAAAATTGTGCTGTGTACAATGGCTTAATGTGCAGTGTCGCCTGATTTTATAGTATGCCTTGAGGTGGTACCATCCAGCAAATTAAGTAAGGAGTGTATTTCACACCGTTCCCCTCCATTAAGATGACGCCTTCTCAAGGTGCGTCAACATCACCATTTCAATGGTAGTTCAACTGCTAAGCGCAGAAAAAGCTACATTTACTACTAAAAGACCACAAAGTGTCAAAAGCACATAATTTCCATTTCACTATAACTAAGCCTGAAACATTTGGTGTTCGATGTATCCCAAAAACAGTCAAATGTTGAGTCGAGATATATTCTTTGTGTGTCAGTGTGTACTTCTCTTTTAAAACTAAAATATTGACAATCAGAATGAACTCCAGAATTAGGCCTTAGTTCTGCAGAGTCAGCAACAACAAATAAAAGACCATGTTGGCTGTCATGCAAATAGTCAGTGAAAACATCAGGCAGTTCTCCATGTTCATTGAAGCTACTGTTTTTTTTCTAGTAGACCCTGTTCCGGTGTGCATGTTTCGTATTGGTTATACAAGTAGTCAAAGACGTGCATTCATCACTGAAGGGGGATACATATGTGATGACATGCTGTAATCACAAGTGACAGATAGGACCGGGAACTGAAACTGTTTATTCAATCAGATTTTATTTTTTTCCACATATCTTTAAAAAATACAGCAATATATTTCAAAATAGAACACCACTCAGAAGTAGAGAATCAACTTCCATACCAACCTGGACTCAGGGGTACATGTAACATAGTAGAATATCACGATGTATCTCCCTTATTTCATTTAGATTAACAGATATAAAAGGACAAATGTAATGGACATTTCACATACACTATTTATTTAGTTTAACCATTAACCACTTACTAAAAAGGTCAAAACCTCTAAATATCATGAAAATATGATTTAAATATTTAGAGCAGATAGATAAAGCGAGAAATGCAGGACAAACCATTCCCCTTTACTCTTAGAAACAATGGTTTCTGTGGCTGTCCTCTTAGTCCTCTTAGGTTCTGTGGCTGTCTTCTTTTTGGTTACAGGTATTCTACAATGGGCAGAGCCGAGGACCCTTTTTGGTGCTTATGTCATTTTTGTTTCAAAGACTGTACAGTGGAGTTGTCCTTTCTTCAACCCCCTACGCAGGGCAGCTCTGCAGTGGTAGAAGAGGGACTGAGTTAAGCTAACATGCTGAAGAAGAAAGCAATGGGAGTCAGAATACACCTGAATGATCTCAAAGAAATATGATCCTGAAGGATTACCCCAATGATCGTAGGAGAGTAGTTCAGCATCAAGATTAACAGGATGATCTTGACAGTACTAGAGGCTCTTCTCTCCATCCCCTTGACTGGACCTGCTCAGAACCCTCAGTATGAAGACTGTGTTTCCATGTCAATGACCAGGATCCCAGCAACGATACCGGCATTGAAACAGATGGCTCCTTGGGTAGAACTCTAACACCAAGTAGGCATGAGTGTCAGCAACCATATCACATCACACAAAGACCATAGGGTTGACCACAGCCAGGAAGCTCTCCACCACAGATGCAGCACTGGAACAGGGACCATCCGACCATGACCAAGCCAATATATCTTAAAACTTTTTGATGAAGAGGATGTTGGTGACCAATAAAAGTGAGTGGAGGCAGTAGAGAAGCTCCATGACAGACTGGTGATGGTGAAGATCTCCTGGTTCACCAGGACAGAAGGCCTCCTCCACCAGCCACAGGTACCATGTGTTGGTGACCAGGCCCAGGAGAAGTTGAACACCTCGGTCCTAAGTAGACTGGCAGACAGGTGGGCCACACCCAGTACCAGGAGTCATAATAGTCAAATTCCCCTGTGTGGTGAACCTGACAGGATCGGGAAAGAAGGAGTTTGGTTTCCTCATTGCTGCATTTCCTCTGTTACTTTTAATCTCAGGATAATAGGAAGAGCTGCGATAACACAGTGTAAAATGTAAGTCTTGTCATCACAGGAAGTGTGATTAAATACTCAGAGATAGACAATGTTATTATTACACATTGATTCAAGATACTGTGGTTTTTAAAGACAATGAGATTACACTGTACCTTCTGTGGTTGTTCTTATCGGGGAAGAATGAGCATCTCTACTCCAAGTGTTATGATTTATCTCCTACAATATGCTGTGAAGAGTGCTCAGAAAATAATGATACTCATCTAGGACTAGCCTATATTGACTAATGTATTGACATTTGAATTGCCGTGCATCTGCCATTAAAACAGTCAACGTATGTCAGGGCTAGAATGTTGCATTACGTGACACCATCAGTCAAGTCTCATGCACAGTCACTCTCAATACATTTAAAAAAAAAATGTGACAGTCAGGGACCTTTAAATCCAAAGTAGAACATAACATGAAGAAGACAATGCATGACATAATGCTGATGCTATATGAATCGGCCTAATCCCATTTCAAGACACCCCATCCTAATAACAATTGTATACTAACTAAAGATAAGCAATATTCACTATACATGCTAAACAAGTGATGCAGGGTTAGCTAAAGGAGAAATATGTGATTCCTGCATCCATTCGTAGAATGGATTTATTAATTAAATATACCCATTGATTCCCATTGATATGGCCCATTGATTCTTGAAGAATATAAGTTAGCAATGACTCATGAGCTTAGTTCATCTGTCATACCCTTTCTGAACCCAAAATAAGAGATAGTTTTATTCCTTTGTTTGCAAACAACATGAATGTTAACAAACACTCTATACCCTCAACATTTGAGTATTTCCTGCCCCATCCCTTAGCTTTTTACCAAAACAGTGGTGGGCCATTGGCTTTAACAAATACTCTAATGATAATGTGTTGTATCTCACAATGCTATTGCTGCATACCACCAAATTAAAACAATGAAAACTGTGTACCAAATAAAATATTACCACAATTCTTCTATGCTTTTGCTTTGTCTACGTACGTTTAAACTTCAGTTCCAGGCACTAATAAGTTAGGCTGCACCCCGGTATTTTCAGAAGAATTCAAATGAAATGCATATTTAACTCAAAGCTCTATAGTCTCTTAAAGGAAGTTTATGTGAAAATATTGTACTTTTAGTGCCCACAACTGTAAGTCTAACATGTCTCTGTCCCTCTTCGACATGGCAGCTTTCCCTCTCTGTAGAGGTGCATCAGGGGTGAAACCATGACACTGAAGATGTTAATAATCAGAAAAATAGGGAAGACATTGCAGTAGTAGTCAAGACTGGATGACTCGATGGCCCCAACCAACAACCACCGGGATGGAGATCGCCAAAATGATCACTAGGTTGGTAAAGACGATCCCAAAAGCTCTCATCTTATGTGGGTCTGTCATCCCCTGTTTCTTCTCTCCCCCTCTGACCCCCTCTACCTCTCCTGGACCAGGCTGCTTCAGCACACGCAGAATGAAGAAGCAGCACAGAGAACTGATGGCCACCCAAGGCAATAGACACTAATGAGCACGTAACTCATTGAATCAATAGGAGAACATGCAAAAACAAGTGACAACAGCCAGACCATGGTTGAACACGCCACCCTGTACCTACGGAGTCTGTACCTTGAGGAAAGCCACAGGTTGGACCACCGCCAGGTAGCGCTCCACACAGATGCAGCTCTGGAGCAGGGGCCTGCAGGTCCAGGCAAGATGAAAATGGGAGTGAAATAGCCTCCCGTACATCACATTCTTGCCAGATTAGGTAGCTGACCATCTCAATGAGACCCTGGACACAGAAACACCAGCTCCACTGCAAACAGGTTAATAGGGAAGACCTGGGTGGGTTTGAGACCTTCAGAGTGACTTCCACTCAGAGAGAGCCAAAGGCACCAGACCAGAGCTGGCATCCCCACAAGGAAGCACAGGGCCTGGACAGCATGGCAAAGCACTGGTACAACATAGCTCTGGTCCAAGCAAAACCTCCCATCTGTCTAGGTCAGTGTGATTTCCTGAAGAGTCATTCATCCTTGTGGAACGATCTCCGAGCACACTGAGATATGAGAGAGGGGAGATTACACGAATATTCACTTCAATATATTGTTTGCAAAATACTGATGCAATATACTAATGCAGACATACATACACAAATTACTTTGATATACAGTAGGTTGGTCTACTGTTTTGTCAGTCAAAGCATTGTGCATTGTCTCAGAAAGTCTGAATGAAAACATGAGTTGTAAAATGATTAGCCGTAGATCACAGTCAATGATGTTTAAATGTAAAGTAACCTACCCTAGTTGTTTTGGTAACTCTGACCTTATTTTCAGATTTTTTGTGTTTTTCTTTCTTGTAGAAGGCTGTGTCCCAACCGGATGGTACAACACCAACATGTATGAATGATTTAGCCAAAGCTCTCTCTCTGCCCTTTGTTCCTCCAAACAAGTCAGAAGTTGCATTATTTACATAAACACACCCCTACAGGCGTTGTTGAATTTAGCACCATTGTATCATTGTTTACAGCAGATCATTTTATTTGACTAGAAATCCTATCAAAACAGATGATGAACAAAATACAGATGAACAAAATGGACATGCACGCACATGCACGCACACACATACACACTAGCACTTAAACACACACACACACTCCAGACATACAGATTTATTCTATTGTTTGGATTCATGATCTTAAAACTTCTTATGGGCAGGTAGCGTCCGGTGAAATTACAGAGAGCAAAATTCAAAAATACTAAAATCAAATATTTACATTCTTGAAATATATGTATATCCAGCCGCTGTGTCAGATTTCAAAAAGGCTTTACAACAACAGCACACCATGTGATTATCTGAGGACAGCGCCCCACATACAAACACATGAAATCCTTTTCAACCAGGCAGGTGTGTCACAAAAGTCAGAAATAGCGATATAATTAATGCCTTACCTTTGACGATCTTCTTCTGTTGGCACTCCAAAATCTCCCAGAAACATTACAAATGGTCATTTTGTTCGATAATGTCCTTCTTCATGTCCCAAAAATGTATATTTATTTGGGCGCATTTGATTCAGAAATACACCGGTTTCAACACGCCCAACATGCCTACAAAGTATCTAATAAGTTACCTGTAAACTGGGTCCAAACATTCAAACAATGTTACTAATCCAACCTCAGGTACCCTAAACGTAAATAATCAATACCATTTCTAATACTGGATAAAAACAACGTGGAGCGCGCTCCTGTTCACTCACACCAAAACCATCTTGAGTGACACTTACAATGAATAGGACTAATTCTTAATTTCTCAAAAGAAAATAATTGAACAATTTCTAAATTTCTAATTTCAATTTCTAATTACTGGAAGGCACAGTAACTGCAACCAGGGTATAAGGGTATCCCATAGAAACCCATTGGAAAATCCTATGACCTCAATTCTGTTTCCCCTGGATGGTTTGTCATCCGGGTTTTCGCGTGCCAAATCAGTTCTGTTATACTCACAGACATTATTTTAACAGTTGTAGAAACTTTAGAGTGTTTTCTATCCAAATCTACCAATTATATGCATATCCTAGCTTCTGGGCCTGAGTAACAGGCAGATTACTTTGGGCACGCTTTTCATCCGGATGTCAAAATACTGCCCTTTCCCAGAGAGGTTAAATTGTTAAATTGCAATTCCTCAATAAGAGGCCCGCAGGATATTTTTGGGTGGGCCAAATTCTTTATAAATATAATTTACAGTGATTACAGCCTTGAGTCATCTTGGGTATGACGCAGCAAGCTTGGTACACCTGTATTTGGTGAGTTTCTCCCATTCTTCTCTGCAGATCCTCTCAAGCTCTGTCAGGTTGGATGGGGAGCGTCGCTGCACAGATATTTTTAGGTGACACAGCTATTTTCAGCGATGTCTGATTGGGTTCAAGTCCGGCCTCTGGCTGGGCCACTCAAGGACATTCAGAGACTTGTCCCAAAGCCACTAATGCATTGTCTTGGCTGTGTACTTAACTTCTTATTGCTGGGGGGCAGTATTGAGTAGTTTGGATGAATAAGTTGCCCAAAGTAAACGGCCTGCTCCTCAGTCTCAGTTGCTAATATATGCATATTTTTAGTAGTATTGGATAGAAAACACTCTAAAGTTTCTAAAACTGTTTGAATGATGTCTGTGAGTGTAACAGAACTCATATGGCAGGCAAAATCCTGAGTTGAAATCAAAACAGGAAGTGAGAAATCTGAGCTTTGTATGTATTCACCAGAGTCCCCAATGAAATCCCCTTGAGATATTAATGATGTTGCACTGCCTAGGGGTGCCACTAGATGTCAACCAATAATATACATTTTAATGAGACTTCTATGGTGTTATGGGAGTGAATGAGAGCAGAATGCATCAGGTGTCTATCAAGCAGCCATTTTCTGATCACGCTTATTCCTCATGGTACCTACTTGCGTTCCATTGCTCATGAACACAGGAAGGAATTCTCCGATTGGAACTTTATTGAACAATATGTTGAAAACATCCTAAAGATTGATTCTGTACTTAGTTTGAAATATTTCTTCGACCTGTAATATAACTTTTTCAAGTTTTTGTCCGATGTAACGCTGACCAGAATGAGCGTTTGGATATGTATACCAAACGCGCTAACAAAAGAAGGTATTTGGACATAAATAATGGATAATATCAAACAAAACAAACATTTATTGTGGACCTGGGATTCCTGGAGTGCTTTCTGATCGTCAAAGTTAAGGGAATATTTATCATGTAATTTATTGTTTATGTTGACGTCAACATGGCAGCTATTGTGACAAATTTTTCTGAGCGCTGTCTCAGATTATTGCATTGCTGGCTTCATCAGACACAGTGGTTGCATTAAGGAGAGGTATATCTATAATTCCATGTGTATAACTTGTATTATCATCTACATTTATGATGAGTATTTCTGTTGAATGATGTGGCTATGCAAAATCACTGGATGTTTTTGGAACTAGTGAATATAACGAGCCAATGTAATATCATATTTTGATAAATATTAACTTTATCAAACAAAACATACATGTATTGTGTAACATGAAGTCCTATTAGTGTCATCTTATGAAGATCATCAAAGGTTAGTAATTCATTTTATCTCTATTTGTGCTTTTTGAAACTCCTCTCTTTGGCTGGAAATTTTTTTTCTGTGTTTTCTGTGTCTTAGTGGTGACCTAACATAATTGTTTGTGGTGCTTTTGCTGTAAAGCATATTTGAAATCGGACACTGTGGTGGGATTAACAACGAGAATAGCTTTAAACAACTGTCTGATGTCATACCGCTCCCATTAACGGTATTGCAGCCATAAGAAGTTTTAAGGTTATTGTCCTGTTGGAAGGTAACACATTCATTCAGAGAGGTCAATGGAATTGTAAACAGAGCTCCAAGACAGGATTGTGTCGAGAAACAGATCTGTGGAAGGCTAGCAAAAAATGTCTACAGCATTGACGGTCCCCAAGAACACAGTGGCCTCCGTCATGTTAAATTGAATATGTTTGGAACCACCAAGACTCTTCCTAGAGCTGGCCTCCCGGCCAAACTTATTCATCTGGGGAGAACCTATTCATCTGGGGAGAAGGGCCTTGGTCAGGTAGGTGACCAAAAACTCAATGGTCTCTCTGACACAGCTTCTGAGTTCCTCTGGGGAGATGGGAGAACCTTCCAGAAGGACAACCATCTCTGAGAACTCCACCAATCAGTTATTTATGGTAGAGTGGCCAAACGGAAGCCACTCCTCAAAGGCACATGACAGTCCACTTGGAGTTTTACAAAAGGCGCCTAAAGGACTCTCAGACCATTATCTGGTCCAATGAAACCAAGATGGAACTCTTTGGCCTGAATGCCAAGTGTCACTTCTGGAGGAAACCTGGCACCATCCATACGGTGAAGCATGGTGGTGGCAGCATCATGATGTGGGGATGTTTTTCTCCCAGGGACTGGGAGACTAGTCATGATCAAGGGAAAATAAACAGAGCAAATTACAGAGCGATCCTTGATGAAAACATGCTCTCGAAGGCTCAGGACCTCGGACTGGGGCAAAGGTTCACCTTCCAACATGACAATGACCCTAAGTACACCACCAAGGCAACGCAGGAGTTTCTTTGGGACAAGTCTCTGAATGTCCTTGAGGCTCCCAGCCATAGACCGGACTTGAATCCGATCTAAACATCTCCGGAAAGACCTGAAAATAGCTGTGCAGTGACGCTCCACACCCAACCTGATAGCGCTTGACAGGGTCCAAACAGGCCCCTCAAGGCCCATTCTGCTAACCGCGGCCTGCTAGCTATCTATACCATATTGGACTGTTAGCTGATCCACCGGCCAGTTTCTTGGACCACTATACCCATTTTGCCACTTGGACTTGGACCCCTCTGCTACTTGGGACCCTACTAATTCCATGACTGGTCTATCGACGTCGCCACACGAGGAGGCAAAAGCAGACTTTTCCCCCATCGCGACGTCCCTCTAAGGCCCTTATGCTAGCTTGCTAGCCCCGGCCTACTAACTGCTAGCTTACTAGCCCCATCCTGCTAACTGTCTGAAACGCTGTGTCCCCAGCAAGCACCAACCACTCACTGGACCCATACGATCACTTGGCTACACATGCCTCTCCCTAATATCAATATGCCTTGTCCATTACTGTCCTGGTTAGTGATTACTGTCTTATTTCACTGTAGAGCCTATAGCCCTGCTCAATACGCCTTAACCCACCATGTTGTTCCACCTCCCACTTATGCGATGACATCACCTGGTTTAAACGTCTCTAGAGACTATATCTCTCTCTTCATTACTCAATGCCTAGGTTTACATGCAATGTACTCTCTTCCTACCATACCTTTGCCTGTAAATTATGCCTTGAATCTATGCTATCGTGCCCAGAAACCTGCTCCCCTTTAGTCTCTGTTCAGAACAGACTGCCAGTTCTTATTTAGCCGTACCCTTATCCTACTTCTCCTCTGTTCCTCTGGTGATGTAAAAGTTAATCCAGGACCTGCAGTGCCTAGCTCCACTCCAACTTCCCAGGTGCTCTCATTTGTTGACTTCTGAAAAAGCCTTGGTTTCATGCATGTTAACATTAGAAGCCTACTCCCTAAGTTTGTTTTATTCACTGATTTAGCACATTCTGCCAACCCGGATGTCTTAGCCATGTATGAATCCTGGCTTAGGAAAACCACCAAAAACCCTGAAATTTCCATTCCTAACTATAACATTTTCCGCCAAGCTAGAACCACCAAAGGGGGCGTTGTTGCAATCTACTGCAGAGATAGCCTGCATAGTTCTGTCTTACTATCCAGGTCTGTACCAAAACAATTTGAGCTTCTACTTCTAAAAATGCACCTTTCCAGAAACAAGTCTCTCACCGTTGCTGCTTGCTATAGACCTATGCCGCCAGCTGTGCCCTGGACACCATATGTGAATTGATTGCTCCCCATCTATCTTCTGAGCTTGTGCTGCTAGGTGACCTAAACTGGAACATGCTTAACATCCCGGCCATCCTAATATCTAAACTTGATGCCCTCAATCTCACACAAATTATCATTGAACCTACCAGGTACAACCTCAAATCCGTAAACACGGGCAACCTCATAGATACCATAGATACCATAGATACCAACATAGACAGGGTTCTAACTCCTCTAGCTCCACAATGAAATAGGGTGCAGGCCAGGCAGCAGGCTGTTAGCCAGCCTGTCAGCATAGTGGAGTCTGCCACTAGCACAGTCAGTGTAGTCAGCTCAGCTATCACCATTGAGACCGTGTCTGTGCCTCGACCTAGGTTGGGCAAAACTAAACATGGCGGTGTTCGCCTTAGCAATCTCACTAGGATAAAGACCACCTCCATTCCTGTCATTATTGAAAGAGATTATGATACCTCACGTCTCAAAATAGGGCTACTTAATGTTAGATCCCTTACTTCAAAGGCAATTATAGTCAATTAACTAATCACTGATCATAATCTTGATGTGATTGGCCTGACTGAAACATGGCTTAAGCCTGATGAATTTACTGTGTTAAATGAGGCCTCACCTCCTGGCTACACTAGTGACCATATCCCCCGTGCATCCCGCAAAGGCAGAGGTGTTGCTAACATTTACGATAGCAAATTTCAATTTACAAAATAAAAAATGACGTTTTCGTCTTTTGAGCTTCTAGTCATGAAATCTATGCAGCCTACTCAATCACTTTTTATAGCTACTGTTTACAGGCCTCCTGGGCCATATACAGCGTTCCTCACTGAGTTCCCTGAATTCCTATCGGACCTTGTAGTCATAGCAGATAATATTATAATCTTTGGTGACTTTAATATTCACATGGAAAAGTCCACAGACCCACTCCAAAAGGCTTTCGGAGCCATCATCGACTCAGTGGGTTTTGTCCAACATGTCTCTGGACCCACTCACTGTCACAGTCATACGCTGGACCTAGTTTTGTCCCATGGAATAAATGTTGTGGATCTTAATGTTTTTCCTCATAATCCTGGACTATCGGACCACCATTTTATTACGTTTGCAATTGCAACAAATAATCTGCTCAGACCCCAACCAAGGAACATCAAAAGTCGTGCTATAAATTCACAGACAACACAAAGATTCCTTGATGTCCTTCCAGATTCCCTCTGTCTACCCAAGGACGCCAGAGGACAAAAATCAGTTAACCACCTAACTGAGGAACTCAATTTAACCTTGCGCAATACCCTAGATGCAGTTGCACCCCTAAAAATTAAAAACATTTCTCATAAGAAACTAGCTCCCTGGTACACAGAAAATACCCGAGCTCTGAAGCAAGCTTCCAGAAAATTGGAACGGAAATGGCGCCACACCAAACTGGAAGTCTTCCGACTAGCTTGGAAAGACAGTACTGTGCAGTACCGAAGAGCCCTTACTGCTGCTCGATCATCCTATTTTTCTAACTTAATTGAGGAAAATAAGAACAATCCGAAATTCCTTTTTGATACTGTCGCAAAGCTAACTAAAAAGCAACATTCCCCAAGATAGGATGACTTTCACTTTAGCAGTGATAAATTCATGAACTTCTTTGAGGAAAAGATTATGATTATTAGAAAGCAAATTACGGACTCCTCTTTAAATCTGCGTATTCCTTCAAAGCTCAGTTGTCCTGAGTCTACACAACTGTGCCAGGACCTAGGATCAAGAGAGACGCTCAAGTGTTTTAGTACTATATCTCTTGACACAATGATGAAAATAATCATGGCCTCTAAACCTTCAAGCTGCATACTGGACCCTATTCCAACTAAACTACTGAAAGAGCTGCTACCTGTGCTTGGCCCTCCTATGTTGAACATAATAAACGGCTCTCTATCCACCGGATGTGTACCAAACTCACTAAAAGTGGACACTAAAAAAAACACATCCTAGATCTGAATGAATGAAATATTCTTATTAAATACTTTTTTCTTTACATAGTTGAATGTGCTGACAACAAAATCACACAAAAAATATCAATGGAAATCAAATTTATCAACCCATGGAGGTCTGGATTTGGAGTCACACTCAAAATTAAAGTGGAAAACCACACTACAGGCTGATCCAACTTTGATGTAATGTCCTTAAATCAAGTCAAAAGGAGGCTCAGTAGTGTGTGTGGCCTCCACGTGCCTGTATGACCTCCCTACAATGCCTGGGCATGCTCCTGATGAGGTGGCGGATGGTCTCCTGAGGGATCTCCTCCCAGACCTGGACTAAAGCATCCGCCAACTCCTGGACAGTCTGTGGTGCAACGTGGCGTTGGTGGATGGACCGAGACATGATGTCCCAGATGTGCTCAATTGGATTCAGGTCTGGGGAACGGGCGGGCCAGTCCATAGCATCAATGCCTTCCTCTTGCAGGAACTGCTGACACACTCCAGCCACATGAGGTCTAGCATTGTCTTGCATTAGGAGGAACCCAGGGCCAACCGCACCAGCATATGTTCTCACAAGGGGTCCGAGGATCTCATCTCGGTACCTGGCAGTCAGGCTACCTCTGGCCAGCACATGGAGGCCTGTGCGGCCACCCAAAGAAATGCCACCCCACACCATGACTGACCCACCTCCAAACCGGTCATGCTGGAGGATATTGCAGGCAGCAGAACGTTCTCCACGGCGTCTCCAGACTCTGTCACATGTCACATGTGCTCAGTGTGAACCTGCTTTCATCTGTGAAGAGCACAGGGCGCCAGTGGCGAATTTTCCAAACGTCCTGCACGGTGTTGGGCTGTAAGCACAACCCCCACCTGTGGACGTCGGGCCCTCATACCACCCTCATGGCGTCTGTTTCTGACCGTTTGAGCAGACACATGCACATTTGTGGCCTGCTGGAGATCATTTTGCAGGGCTCTGGCAGTGCTCCTCCTTGCACAAAGGCAGAAGTAGCAGTCCTGCTGCTGGGTTGTTGCCCTCCTACGGCCTCCTCCACGTCTCCTGATGTACTGGCCTGTCTCCTGGTAGCGCCTCCATGCTCTGGACACTACGCTGACAGACACAGCAAACCTTCTTGCCACAGCTCGCATTGATGTGCCATCCTGGATGAGCTGCACTACCTGAGCCACTTGTGTGGGTTGTAGACTCCGTCTCATGCTACCACTAGAGTGAAATCACCGCCAGCATTCAAAAGTGACCAAAACATCAGCCAGGAAGCATAGGAACTGAGATGTAGTCTGTGGTCACCACCTGCAGAACCACTCCTTTATTGGGGGTGTCTTGCTAATTGCCTATAATTTCCACCTGTTGTCTATTCCATTTGCACAACAGCATGTGAAATGTATTGTCAATCAGTGTTGCTTCCTAAGTGGACAGTTTGATTTCACAGAAGTGTGATTGACTTGGAGTTACATTGTGTTGTTTAAGTGTTCCCTATATTTTTTTGAGCAGTGTATATTGAAAACTGCAAGACTCAACTCCAGAATCAAGCCTTACTCCTAAACAGAGCCAGTTACAGCAGCTAAAAGACCGTTTTGTCTGTAATGCAAACAGCCATAGAAAACATCAGGGCAGGTCCCCATGTTCATGGACGAAAAGCCCTTCCAGTAGTTCCTGTCTGGGTTTGCATGTTTACTGATTGTGATACAATTAGCCAATACACGTGCATTCACCACTGAAGTGGGATACATATTTGATGACATGCTGTAATCATACTGTAAGTAACAGACAGACAAGGACCTGAACTGTTGAAACAATTTGATTTGCTTTATTCCACACTTATTTTAAAACATACATCAAACCATTTCAATATTGGACACCACTCAATATACATAAAGTAAAACAACTTAAATATTATTTAGCAAAGTTAAAATCATAGTATTGCTTTTTTGGGGTTACATTTTGTCAAACTAAGCAAAACATTTAAGAATAGTTTGGAATTGTGAGCATGAGGTGATAGTGAAATAACACCTAACACCACACACACACACTATTTAGTTGAACAATGAACCAATGAGCCTTCATCAGGTTCCCTCCCTCATTTTTTCACCCTTACTCTCATTCCTTTAATCCACTGGACCGGACCGGATCAGTACCCTGAGTATGAAGACACTGCAGAAGATGTGGATGAACAGAACCGTGGCGATACACCGGCCTTGTAGCACCCATTGACACAAGGATGCAGTATCCGCAAACATGCCACAATCTCACATGCTGCCCTGTACCTCAGGTCTGGACTTGAGGAAGACCACAGGATGGAACACCGCCAGGCAGCGATCCACACAGAAACTGCTACATGGGCCGTCCGACCTCGAACAAGCCAGAAATGTATATCCTTGCAGATTGAAGGGTTAAACTTTTGATGAAGAGGATGTTGGTTACCAATGGAGGTGAGTAGAGGCTTGTACAGAGAAGCTCCATGACAAACTAGGTTGATGGTGATGATCTCCTTGTTCACTTGCACCGAAGGGCCTCCAGCCACTAGCCACATGTACCAGATGTTGATGCCCAGGCCCAGGAGGCAGTTGAACACCTTCTTTCCAAGGTAGACTGGCACACAGGTGGGCCACACCCAGCACAATGAGTCATAATAGTCAACCCTCCGGTGTGGTTCAACCTGATGGGGAAAAGAAGAGTTTGGTTCCTTCATTTTTGCACGTCCTCTGCTTCAGTCTCAGAAGAATAGGAGGAGCTGAGTTCAAAGACAAAGAGGGAGCGAGAAACAACAGGAGAGGTAATTAGTGATATGGAGACGTGTAATAGTGAGACATGTATTGATGTTACTTTGGTTTTTCAAGACGGGGATATACACTGAGTTTCCACTGTACCTGATGTGGCTTATTCTTATCAGGGAAGAATGAGTGCCTATACCTCTGTCCAGGGGTTAGGGTTTAGAACCTACAGTATGCTGTGAAGAGTGCTCAGAACAAGATGACACTCATCTAGACTTATATTAAGCATCTTCCATTATAAAAGCCAAAATTACAGACATGGGCCTCAATTCAATATACAACATAACATGAAGAAAAAGCAATCCAATAATTAATGCTGATGCTTAATGAATAGGTGTGATCCTCTATCTAACCACCCTGTTCTATTACTCATTGTATAATCATTAAAACAAACCAATTTTCACTATAATGCTGAACAAGTCATGCAGATTTGTTTAAAAACAACTATACATCTAACATGCTGTATCTCAACAAATTAAAACAATAAAAACTATTTATTGAATAAAAAATTACACTAAATCTTCTACGCCTTTGCGGTGTCTACATATGTTTAGTCTATAGTTGCAGGCTGTAAGAAGTTGGAAGTTGGATGGCGCTGCGGTAATGAATTCAATGTGTACTTAGAGCATTGTGTTATTGTCTCCTAGCATTAGTTTGTCACAAAAGCCTGTCCTTAACTGTCAGTCTAACATGTCTCTGGCCCTCTTCGGCATGGCAGCCTTCCCTCTCTGTAGAGGTGCATCAGGGGGGAGACCATGACACTGAAGATGTTAACCATCAATAACATGGGGAAGACGTTGCAGTTGTGGTCAAGACTGTATGACACGGTGGCGTAACCAATGACAACTGGGATGGAGCTTGCCAAGATAATCACCAGGTTGGTTAATATGATCCCAAAAGCTCTCATCTTAAGTGGATCTGTTGTCCCCTGTTTCTTCTCTCCCCCTCTGCCCCCCTCCACCACTCCTGGACCAGGCTGCTTCAGCACACGCAGGATGAAGAAGCAGCAGAGAGAAATGATGGCCACTCCAAGACAATAGACACCAATGAGAACATAACCTGCGTTTTTTTCAAAACCCATTATAGTGGTAGAACATACAAAAGAGAGAGTCAACACCCAGATCAACGTTGAACTTGCCACCCTGTACCTCCGGAGTCTGTACTTGAGGAAAGCCACAGGTTGGGCCACTGCCAGGTAGCGCTCCACACAGATGCAGCTCTGGAGCAGGGGCCTGCAGATCCAGGAGAGGAGATAGAGGACATATTTAGCCTGCCGCAACACGATGTTCTGGCTGAGTAGGTAGCTGACAACCTCAAGGAACTCCTGGACACAGAACACCAGCTCCACTGCAAACAGGTTAACATGGAAGATCTGGGTGGGTTTGAGACCTCCAGAGAGACTTCCACTCATAGAGAGCCAGAGGCACCAGACCAGAGCTGGCGTCCCCAGGAGGAAGCACAGGGACTGGACAGCACCGTACAGCATTGGCACAACATAGCCCTGGTGAAAGCAAACTGTCCAGCTGGTTATGTAAGTGTGGTTTCCTGAAGAGGCATTCATCCTTGTGGAATAATATCTGAGCTCACTGAGATGTGAGAGGAGAGATTAAGTTTCATTACTTTATGTTTTAATATATTATTGGCAAAATACTGCTACAAAATACTGATGCAAAATACTGATGCAAAATACTAATGCAAAATACAAAAGCAGTATACTGATGTGTATTTAACCAGGCAAGTCAGTTAAGAACAAATTATTATTTACAATGACAGCCTTCCCCAGCCAAACTGGGCCAATTATGCACCGCCCTACGGGACTCCCAATCATGGCCGGATGTGATTGTAAAGTATTGTGCATTGTCTCAGAAAGTCTGAATTAATATGAGCTATAAAATGGTTAGCCGAAGATAACATACTCAGTGATGTTAAAAAGCTAAATAACCTACCTTAGTTGGTTTGGTAACTCAGAACTTGCTTTGTGATATTTGTACTTCTCTCTCAAGGAGACCTCTGAGACCAACCCGGTGGTACAACACCTACATGTATGAGTGACTTTAGCCAAAGTTCTCTGTCCTGTGTTCTTCCTGACAAGTCACGTGTTGTGTTATTTACATAGTCACACCTGGGAGCAGTGATGAATTGAGCACCATTGCATGTTCAGTTTACAGCGAGTACATTTTATTTGGTTAGAAATCCTATCACCATGAACAAAACACAGATTAACCAAATGCACTCATGCATAAACACACACACACACACACATACACACACACACACACACACACACACACACACACACACACACACACACACAGACACAGACACAGACAGATGGAATTTCAACCTGCTCAGAGATTTGCATTTGGCCTGAGCAGAAATGGAAGGATCATCACTGATATCACTCAGCACCTGTCTGTCCCAGCCACAGGTTAGTCCAGCCACCTGCAAGGGCTGACTCTTTCACCTTCCATAATCAAATCATATGGGCTTCAGACATACAACGTATTAGTACGATGTTTGGCAATCTGGATCTCGCTAAACTCTTTGAAACTCATAAACGTGACCACAAACTCATAAACCGTTACAGATAATTGTCGCTACAGAGTCCCCCCACCATAGAGTCCCTTGTCCCTGGAGGTCTATTTTTTCTGCACGGGCATAATGGGGTTAGTGTCCACTCGTGACAAAGGGTGTTCAGTCTGTGGTAGGGGGCTGTCACTCTGTAGGACAAGGACAAGGGGGGAAATGGTGGGGTTACAGGGGGCACAGTCTGTGTTTCTGGTGAACCACTCAGTGACACAGAGGGAACAGGGGGAATCTGGATGTGTGGTGGAATGTCATTGGCAGAGGAAGGGGTTGTAGGGGCAAAGAGGCCCCTTTTATGGGCCAAACTTATTCCCGTTGCAGTGCCACCTTTCTCCCCCTGGTAGGTAGCTGGAACCAGTACACCACCTCTTCAATACTCTCCAGGACCCTGCAGTGACTGTCCAGCTTGGGGCAACAACCTTTCTTTGTCAGTGTGCTGTAAACCCATACCAGCTCCCCAGCCTCAAAGTGCACGTTGTAGTTTGTTTTCTGCCTCACATCTGCGTTCAGCAGTTGCTCACTGGTGAAGGTGTGGACTGTCTCCAGGCATTCCTGGTCTCCTGACATATCCAGCCAGAGAGAACAGGAGGCCTAACAAGGGGACCCCCAAACCTGGTGATCATCTTTCTCTATCAGGTGTAGAGTCGGTGGTATCTTGGACAGTGGTGAGGCACGCCATGAGAACCATTGTCAGGTGCTTGTCTCAGTCACACTGGTGTTGGCAGAGATGATGGCCTGCTGCTTCGAAATTTTTTTGTTGAAGCGCACCAAGAGACCATCGCTCTGTGGGTGAAGCGGGGTGGTGTGTGTCTTGTGCATACGCAGTCACTCACATACGGTGACGAACATCGCTGTGAATGGACTACAGCGCCAAACTTCCCGAACCGATAGTGTCCAGTCACTAGTCATCCATACATGCCCTGGAGCACAGTCTCCTGCACTGTTTTGGGAACCATCCCCTTCCACTTCTCCTCTCCTGTAGATGGCTCCTTCCATGCTCACTGTAGCACGCCATCAGCCAGGCGCAGAGCCTCGAACTTTGACCACAGCCCTTTGGTTGCATAGGAGAGCTCCGACACCTCTGCCAATGGAATGAGTGCCTCCGCTGGCTAAAGGTCTTTGTAATTCTCTTGCTTCTGCCTCCATTGAGACACATCAACAGCCTGAAGCTCACAGCAGACAGGTACGCACACCTGGCATGGTGAGGCACAGACCACCTCCTCTGCACATTGCTCTCTCTCAATGGTCTCTTTCCACTCACAGTGGCAGCACCTGCTCACAGGGCAGACGAGAGATGGAGTCCGTGTTAGAGGGGCGTTCCCCCACCCTGTGTACCACTGTGAAGTCGTACATCTGAAGTTCCTCCAACCAGCGAGCGACCTGCCCCTCTAGCTCTTTGAAAGACATGAGTCCCTGGAGAGATCAGTTATTGGTCAGTGATTGGTTATTACAGTGAAGGGCAAGTCACACAGGTAGTACTTGAAGTGTTTAATGGACTCCACTAAAGCGAGGAACAGGATGAGATTTGCAGTGCTCGTGTTGAATGTTTTGCTGAAGTACGTTACAACACTCTGCCCCTCTGGGTCCACCTGGGCCAGCAGCCCACCCATGCCCACATTGGTCACGCCTGTGTCCAGAATAAAAAGCAAGGTGGGGTCAGGGTGGGCAAGCACGAGGGCCTCGATTAATGCACGCTTGAGTGTGTGGTAGGCCTCCTAGCACTCTGCTGTCCATGTGAAGGCCTCCTGGCACTCTGATGTCCATGTGAAGGCCTCCTGGCACTCTGCTGTCCATGTTAAGGCCTGGTTCTTCTTCAGCAGGCGGATCAAGGGAGCGGCGACACTAGAGAAGATCCCTACAAACCCACTTGTAGTGTGAGGCCATGCCCAGGAAGCTCTTCAGTTGCTCCGGGTGGTCAGCTTCTGCTGGTCTCAGACAGCCCAAACCTTTTCCTACATACTGCTGATTCCCTCTTCCCCCCCATTTTTCTCAACAAGGACACCTCTCTCCTCATGAAGTAGCACTTCTCAGGGTGAAGCATCATGCTTACGACAGCCACTCTCTCCAACACACTCCGTAGACTGGAAGAAGCTGCCATGGGCCAGGATGTTGTCGAGGTAGACCAGACACTCCTGTCCTGGTATACCAACCATCACCCTATCCATCCAATGCTCAAAAGTAGCTGGGGCATTGCATAGGCCGAAGCACAGGGAGGAGAACCAGGAAGACCTCCTAACCAAGTCCAGTGATGTCGCCTTTAGTCCACACAGAACGTCAGCATGCCCCCCTTCTTAGGAACCATCGCTAATGGTGCAGCCCAGGAGTTATCTAAGGACTCTATGAAGTCTGCCCACTGCATCTCCAATACAGCCTTGTGTGCCGCCTCCTGGCGTGCCAGCAGGGTAAGGGGGGACACAGCTTGATGGGCTGAACGTCCCCTGTGTGGATCTCGTGCTGCACCAGATGAGTCTGACCCACCTCCTCTTCAATCTGTCTCTGAACTCGAACAGCAACTTTCGCTGTTCCTGATCATCATAGTTCCTTCCCCATATTTCCTTCACTGTGGACAGTATCCTCCCCTCTCCCTTCTGGGGTAGCTTGGCTGGGAGGGGGTTGGGTGACAGGGAGCTGGGGGAAAGACACACAGATGTGGGAGAGTGGTTGCAGCCATGGGTCTCCGCTGCCTTGACAGCCTGAGTAAGGGGGTCGTTGGGCTGCAGGCCCTCAATGGAAGCTCAGGGTGCACCCGTCTAGGACTAGCTGACAGCGTGTGCTCCTAAGAAAGTCCAACCCCAGATTACACAGACTTCTGTACAGACATCACCCCCATAGGATGATGAAAAGTCCTGCCCCTTACTGTACGAGTCATTATCCTCTTCCCTTTCATGGTTGAAAGCTCACCTGTGATTGTACGGAACTGCAAAACTGTGGGCTCAAACTGAGTCCAACCTGGTGCAACGTCTGGCCTCACCAGGGTTAACTATGGACCCAGTGTCTTCCAGGGCAGAGCAGGGCACCCCCGCCACAGTGATATGACAAAACTCCCGAACACAGCTCCATCCGCATGCTGTCATCTTCTCCTTTGGGAAGTGGAGCCTTGCTCCAACGTGCCACTTGGCTCCTCCTGGCAATGGTGGGGTTTGGGAAAGAGAGTCAAATGTTCACACCGCCTCATCTATGTGGAACCTGAGCCATTTCCCTGGTCTCTGGGAGACATGGGGCCACCTCTGCCCAGATGGCCTTGCTGGCAACATTCCCAGCAGACCATGTAACCAGAGTGTGTGTTGCGTTGTATTGGTAGTTGTACTATATGCTGTTGGTAGAGTTACATACTGTGTGTAGTACTATATGCTGTCTGTAGTGCTGTATGCTATCTGCAGTGTTATATGCTATCTGTAGTGCTACATGCTGTCTGTAGTGCTTCATGCTGTCTGTAGTGCTATATGCTGTCTGTAGTGAAACATGCTGCCCACTGGGCTACATGCTGTCTGTAGTTCTACAGCACGAATGAGTTCAGTTCTTTCAGCCACCCATCCAGGCTTTTCCGGCACTGGCCTGCTCTGCACCAAAGCGTGCACAGTGTAATGACTCGAGAAAGCTCCGTAGGTGAGAGCACCTGAACTGGCCGCATGATAGCTCGCTCTGCACGATAGCTCGCTCTGCATGATAGCTCACTCTGCATGATAGCTCGCTCTACATGATAGCTCGCTCTGCATGATAGCTCACTCTGCATGATAGCTCACTCTGCATGATAGCTCGCTCTGCATGATAGCTCACTCTACATGATAGCTCGCTCTGCATGATAGCTCGCTCTGCATGATAGCTCGCTCTGCATGATAGCTTGCACTGCCTGATAGCTCACTCTGCATTGAGAGCCTCAGCCGAGTGAGGCTCTCCATGTTATTCGCTAGCACCCGTAGGTGCTTCCCTGGCTGCCTGCATCTATTACTCATTTCAGACTGCCACAGTTCGTGTTGAAAGCAATGTCCAGTGCTCCAACTAAACCCTTATATTGACATCTGTCCTCGGTGCTAATCAATTTCAAACAGGCAATATCCATGAGGCACAAAGCTAGCTGAAGTGCCTTATCTTCATTCGACCACCACCGTGAATGAGCTAACAGTTCAAACACCCTAATCCACCTTACCGGAGTCCTTTGGGTTCTCAACAGCTACGGATGTGACCAGGGACTGGGCCCACATGTTTGTTTGCATTCTTAGCCCTAGCCTTCCCGTCATTGCAGTGTCGACGTCAGAGCAGACGAAGATGCACCCTTGCCCACTTCAGCCGCTATCCGTCTAGCGGTCTTTCTCAAGCAGGACTGGTGCACCCATGTCCTCACGAACTCCTCAGCCAGATCCTCGAATGTCATCCACAAGCAACTCTATTGCTGTGATCATCTTCTGCCTCCTCCTTCACTCTCGGGCCGCCTCAAAGCCTTTTCAGTTGACTTTTACTGCTAATTCACATATCTAGTCACCGTAATCAGCAAGCTAATTCAATTTTGGTTTTTACTTCTGACACCAATGTAATGACCTCGATAAATCATAAATTAGAAAATGTCCCCAACAGTTCTTGAGTTCTCATATAAAAATGGTTTATTGAGCCTGATCTCTCACAAGCTACTGTTTGGCCATAGCCCACCACAAACAAAACCCTAAAGAAACTGCAACAAGTAACACACACTGTCAGGACAAGAATAGAGAGAGAACAAAGGGAAAGCCTGGTCATATAACTTGCAGTGCCCAAAACATTACAGGTATTCCTTTGATTGGCTGACACCCGGGAGACTGGCATGCTGGACCCCACCATATTAAGAATATTCATATACTGTACCTATAGACATAAGGAGTTGCCATTGAGTAGTGTGGAAAGCATAAGGTTCGAAATTCTGATAACCACAAAAATCCCAGAAACACCATTATATGAAGTAAAATCAATATATTTTTTTTGTGTCTCCTAAAGAGGAAGTTACAACAGCTAAAATACAATGTTGGCTGTCATTTAAATAGCTAATGAAACCATCAGGCATTTCTCGATGATCATGGAAGCAAATTATTAATTTTTTTAGCAAGCCCTTTCCGTGTTGGCATGTTTCAGGTTGTTTATAAAATTATGAAAAACATGCAATCATCACTGAAGGGGGATACATATTTGATGAGATGCTGTAATCATAAGTGACAGACAGAGAGGGACCTGAACTGTTAAATTGCCAATGGCCGTTAGTACAAAAACGTAGAATAGCATCTGTTTCATTGGCTCTTCCGAAGTCGTTCAGAGTGCACACTTTTCATTTTTTAATATCTAAATATTCTTGGGTATGTGGTTATTTGGACTTACGCCGAAAATTGTGTGATCGTGAAGGGCTACGTAAAGGACAGGGCGCAGTTTGCTTCTGAGAATCCCCGTCTAACAGTCGCTTCCCAATCACTTATGTCCAGTAGCCTTCAGTAATATCCATTAGGAGGGATTCACAGACTATCTTTTTATCTGTCCTGGCCGCTAAATATTCGGGGCTGTTGGCCTGTGGGCTTGAAGCTAAAGCTGTGCTAACATAGTGTTAAAGTATGCTCCACTAGACTCGCTCCGCGTTCGTGTCCCTAACTAGAGAAATTACTGAATGAGTGTACAGGGGCATTCTTTCGGGAGATATCATTTATGCAACACCTTGTATATTTGGTTTAGAGAACAAAGGTGGTGAATTCAAACAACAGGAGGGGATGTCGAGACATTTTGTCTACAACCGGGGTGGGGGGCATCGGGCGCTGATTAGAGATATCAATGTTTAACCCCGGGGTGGGGGGCACCGGCCGCTGATTAGAGATATCAATGTTTAACCCCGGGGTGGGGGGCATCGGTCGCTGATTAGAAATATCAATGTTTAACCCCGGGGTGGGGGGCACCGGGCGCTGATTAGAAATATCAATGTTTAACCCCGGGGTGGGGGGCACCGGGTGCTGATTAGAGATATCAATGTTTAACCCCGGGGGGTCGGCAGATATCTGGACATGCTGTATGCATGATAGTGCAAACCGTGGTTTCAAACGATTCCCTACAGAGAGAAAGTGCTCTGAGAGCGGATGCCTGGGCAGTGTTGAACACACACCCTCCCCTTTGTTTTTGAAAAGCACACACACACACACTCCTGTTGACCCGTCACACGCACACACACGCACGCGCCCTGATTTTCCGTGTCTTTTTTCTTTGCGACAGACCAGGGTGATGATGTAAAATACATTTTCCTATCATTAAAGGGTGAGATACTGTTTTAAATTCCTTTTATTTAATTCCAAAATATTTAGTACAAACTTTTTTAAGACATGTTAGAATTTAAGACATTGCATTTCTCTGCGACAGACCAGGGCGTGAGAGAAAAGACAGTTTCCCCTTTCATTTAAAGGGTGAGATACATTTCTAAAACCAACGATTTTGTCACACCCTGACCATAGTTTACTTTGTATATTTCTATGTTGTGGTTGGTCAGGGTGTGATCTGAGTGGGCATTCTATGTTACATGTCTAGTTTGTCTAGTTCTATGTTCGGCCTGATATGGTTCTCAATCAGAGGCAGGTGTTCGTCATTGTCTCTGATTGGGAACCATATTTAGGTAGCCTGGGTTTCACTGTGTGTTTGTGGGTGATTGTCCTTAGTGTCATTGTTCTTTGTTAGGTTACACAAGTATAGGCTGTTTCGGTTTTCGTTAAGTTTATTGTTTTGGTAGTGTTTGTGTTTAGTTTGTTTCTTCATTAAACATGGATTGCAATAATCATGCTGCATTTTGGTCCGACTCTCCTTCACACCTAGAAAACCGTTACAGAATCACCCACCACCAACGGACCAAGCAGCGTGTCAACAGGCAGCTACAGCAGCGAAAAGAGGAATGGACATGGGAGGACGTTATGGACAGCAGGAGTATGGACTATACTACTTGGGAGGAGATCGACAGGTGGGCGGCCGACCCAGGAAGAGTGCCGGAGCCCGCCTGGGATTCGCTGGAGCAGTGCGAGGAAGGTTATCGTAGAATGGAGGCGGTGAAAGCAGAGAGGCGCTGGTATGAGAAGGCAGCACGGCGACGCGGATGGAAGCCTGAGAGGCAGCCCCAAAAATTTCTTGGGGGGGGGGGGGGGCTAACAGGGAGTATGGCTACGCCAGGTAGGAGACCTGGGCAGACTCCCTGTGCTTACCGGGGGGCTAGAGAGACCGGGCAGGCACCGTGTTATGCAGTGGTGCGCACGGTGTCTCCAGTGCGGGTGCATAGCCCGGTGCGGTATATTCCAGCTCCGCGTGTCGGCCGGGCTAGATTGAGCGTCGAGCCTAATGCCATGAAGCCGGCTCTACGCAGCTGGTCCCCAGTGCGTCTCCTTGGGCCGGCTTACATGGCACCAGCCTTGCGCTCGGTGTCTCCGGTTCGCCTGCATAGCCCAGTGCGGGCTATTCCACCTCGCCGCACTGGCAGGGCGACCGTGAGCATTCAACCAGGTAAGGTTGGGCAGGCTCGGTGCTCAAGAGCTCCAGTGCGCCTGCACGGTCCGGTTTTTCCAGTACCACCTCCACACCCTAGCCCTCCGGTAGCAGCTCCCCGCACCAGGCTTCCTGTGCGTGTCCTCGGCCCAGTACCACCAGTGCCAGCACCACGCATCAGGCCTACAGTGCGCCTCGCCTGTCCAGCGCTGCCAGAGCCTTCCTCCTCTTCAGCGCTGTCGGAGTCTCCCGCCTGTTTAGCGCTGTCAGAGCTTTCCGCCTCTACAGCGCTGCCGGAGTCTCCCGCCTGTTCGGAACTGCCAGTCTGCAAGGAGCTGCCAGTCTGCAAGGAGCTGCCAGTCTGCATAGAGCTGCCAGTCTGCATAGAGCTGCCAGTCTGCATAGAGCTGCCAGTCTGCAAGGAGCTGCCAGTCTGCAAGGAGCTGCCAGTCTGCAAGGAGCCGCCAGAGCTGCCAGTCTGCAGGATGCCGCCAAAGCTGCCAGTTTGCAAGGAGCCGCCAGAGCTGCCAGTCTGCAAGGAGCCGCCAGAGCTGCCAGTTAGCATGGAGCAGCCAGGGCCGCCAGTCAGCATGGAGCAGCCAGGGCCGCCAGTCAGCATGGAGCAGCCAGGGCCGCCAGTCAGCATGGAGCAGCCAGGGCCGCCAGTCAGCATGGAGCAGCCAGGGCCGCCAGTCAGCATGGAGCAGCCAGGGCCGCCAGTCAGCATGGAGCAGCCAGAGCAGCCAGTCAGCATGGAGCAGCCAGAGCAGCCAGTCAGCATGGAGCAGCCAGAGCTGCCAGTCGACCAGACTCTTCCAGAGCTGCCAGTCGACCAGACTCTTCCAGATCTGCCAGTCGACCAGACTCTTCCAGATCTGCCAGTCGACCAGACTCTTCCAGATCTGCCAGTCGACCAGACTCTTCCAGATCTGCCAGTCGACCAGACTCTTCCAGATCTGCCAGTCGACCAGACTCTTCCAGATCTGCCAGTCGACCAGACTCTTCCAGATCTGCCAGTCGACCAGACTCTTCCAGATCTGCCAGTCGACCAGACTCTTCCAGATCTGCCAGTCGACCAGACTCTTCCAGATCTGCCAGTCGACCAGACTCTTCCAGATCTGCCAGTCGACCAGACTCTTCCAGATCTGCCAGTCGACCAGACTCTTCCAGATCTGCCAGTCGACCAGACTCTTCCAGATCTGCCAGTCGACCAGACTCTTCCAGATCTGCCAGTCGACCAGACTCTTCCAGATTCTCCAGTCAGCCAGGATCTGCTAGATCCAACTACCTGCCTGGGCTTCCTCTCAGTGCTGAGCTACCCATCAGTCCCGAGCTACCTCTGTCCCGAGCTGTCCCTCTGTCCCGAGCGGTCATTAAGGAGGGTAACCTATCTAGGGACGCTAAGGAGGTGGACTAAAACGATTATGGAGTGGGGTCCACGTCCAGCGCCAGAGCCGCCACCGCGGACAGATGCCCACCCAGACCCTCCCCTATAGGTTCAGGTTTTGCGGCCGGAGTCCGCACCTTGGGGGGGGGGTACTGTCACACCCTGACCATAGTTTACTTTGTATATTTCTATGTTGTGGTTGGTCAGGGTGTGATCTGAGTGGGCATTCTATGTTACATGTCTAGTTTGTCTAGTTCTATGTTCGGCCTGATATGGTTCTCAATCAGAGGCAGGTGTTCGTCATTGTCTCTGATTGGGAACCATATTTAGGTAGCCTGGGTTTCACTGTGTGTTTGTGGGTGATTGTCCTTAGTGTCCTTAGTGTCATTGTTCTTTGTTAGGTTACACAAGTATAGGCTGTTTCGGTTTTCGTTAAGTTTATTGTTTTGGTAGTGTTTGTGTTTAGTTTGTTTCTTCATTAAACATGGATTGCAATAATCATGCTGCATTTTGGTCCGACTCTCCTTCACACCTAGAAAACCGTTACAGATTTAATTCAAAATATTCAGTACATACATTTTAACACACGTTATAATTAAACATTTTTACTATTTCTGACAGATAAAGGGGCTGTTTAGCCCTGACCATTATCTGTTTCTAATTCACCATCGCAAAGACGCTTGCCCGCTCCATCAAAACTCTGTAAGTTTTCCCTCCATGGGTAGATCATCCGTCCTGCATGTAAATCCTGGGTATGCCCACATCATTAATTAATAAGATGTGTAGAAAACTGTTTAGCCATAAGTAAAGGCCTTTCATAAAGAGGTTGTCATGATTGACTGTGACACATATTTAACACATTGCTGTAGATTTGTTTAAGCCCACCTAGAAACACCTGATTTATCCCACAGCTTTAATTAATAAGACGGGTAGAAACTGCTTAGCCATAAGTAAAGGCCTTTCATAAAGAGGCTGTCATGATTGACTGTGACACATATTTAACACGTATTGCTTGTTACCGAAGGCTCTCTGTGTGTGTACATAGTGTGAAATGTGGTTTCCCTAAAGTTATTACACCCTAAACCTGAATCTGAAATTACCTTTAGGATCTTTTCTTTGGGGTTCTAATCTCCCCGGTGTACATCCACCGAACATCCATAGGCTGGAGCCATCTGGAAGCTCTGTGCATGTACATGTAAAGAGAACTAAATAGGGAACTCAACAGTGTGTTAGGCTGAGAAACATTATTTAGATGGCTGTTTTATTGTTGTTGAAAACTTGAAATGGACACAATGCCAATGGACCTTGTTTCTAACACACACACACACACACACACACACACACAATCACCCTCCCAGACATTCCTGCTTCAGAGATAGCAACCATAAAGACAATAAAACTGGGGGTGTGGGGCCATTCAAACACAGAACCCCCCCCTCCCTAGACATCAATCAGCATGACAACTTCAAAGGAATAGATGCAATATAGATATACAATAACACACCCTCTAACCTGTGACAACAGGAACAGGATGTCTTGGCCGGAGGCCCATATTTGGACATGTACACGTTATCTGGACACAGGGCCATATATCAAAATGTTGACCCGTGCCGACTACTTTATTCTCTCTCTCATGTTAGTGTCAGACAAGGACCCTAAATTCAAATGACAAAATAACATAAAGAAGAAGACAATCCATTAATTAATGCTAAATGAATAGGTCGAATCCACTATCTAGCCAACCCATCCTAATATTAATTGCATAATTAATACAAACCAAGATTTACTATAATGCTAAACAAGTGATGGAGTTAAGTTAACAACAACTCTGATGCTTACGTGATGCATTCCACAAAATGCTATTGCTACATGCCATCAAATTAAGACAATGGAAACTGTACACATTCTTCTACACTTTTGCAGTTTCTACATGTGTTTAAACTACAGTTGGAGGCACTAAGAAGTTAGGCTGTGTCATGGTATTGGAGGAGCAATTTGAAATAAATGTGTATTTAACACAACGCTGTCACTCTTCGGCATGGCAGCCTTCCCTCTCTGTAGAGGTGCAGCAGGGGGGAGACCAGGACACTGAAGATGTTAATAACCAACAAGACGGGGAAGACATTGCAGGTGATGCCAGAACTGGATGACAGGGTGGCCAAACCAACAACCACCGAGATGGAGCTTGTCAAGATAATCGCCAGGTTGGTTAAGATGATCCCAAAAGCTCTCATCTTATGTGGGTCTGTTGTCCCCTGTCTATTCTCTCCCCCTCTGCCCCCTTCTACCTCTCCTGGACCAGGCTGCTTCAACACACGCAGGATGAAGAAGCAGCAGAGAGAAATGATGGCCAACCCAAAGCAATAGACACTAATGAGAACATAAGCTGCGGTTTGTCCATAACGCATTAAAGTGATACGTGAACATGCAAAAGCGAGCGACAGCAGCCAGACCAGGGTTGAACACGCCACCCTGTACCTCCGGAGTCTGTACTTGAGGAAAGCCACAGGATGGACCACCGCCAGGTATCTCTCCACACAGATGCAGCTCTGGAGTAGGGGCCTGCAGGTCCAGGAGAGGCTATAGAAGAAATACACAGCCTGCTGTAACTTGACATTCTGGGTGAAGAAGCTGACCACATTAAGGAGACCCTGGACACAGAATACCAGCTCCACTGCAAACAGGTTAATAGGGAAGACCTGGGTGGGTTTGAGACCTCCAGAGAGACTTCCACTCAGAGAGAGCCAGAGGCACCAGAGCAGGGATGGCGTCCCCAGGAGGAAGCACAGGGACTGGGCAGCACAGTACAGCACTGGCCCAACATAGCCCTGGTCGTAGCAAATGCCCCAGCTGATGTGAGTTTGGTTTCCTGGTGAGTCATTCATCCTTGTGGAACAATATGCGAGAGCACTGAGATAAGAGAAAGGGAAAATTCATGACTTTATGATTTAATATATTGTTGACAAAATTCTGATGCAAGAAAGATACATAGAAATAGTTTGATATAAGCCTAATGTCATGTCTCAGAAAGTCTGCCACATGAAGAGGTGCCATAAGAAGTTAAAATTTTAAATAACCTACCCAAGTTGATTCACAATACTCGTGGTTCTCTCTCCTCCTGAAGACTGAGTCCGACCGGATCGTACAACGTCTAGATGATGGAGTTTTTCATCCTGTGTTCTTCCTAACAAGTCATGTATTGTGTTATTTACATAGACACACCTGTGGGCAGTGATGAATTGAGCACCATTGCATTTTATTTGACTAGAAATCTGAACGTATCATGAACAAAACACATATTAACAAAATTCACATGCAAGCAAGCACAGATTCTCTCTCTCTCTCTCTCTCTCTCTCACACACACACACACACACACACACACACACACACACACACACACCTGCTCAGGGATTTGCATTCTGGCATTGTCGGAAATAGAAGCATCATCACTCAGCACCTGTCTGTCCCAGCCACCTGCAAGGACTGACTCTTTCACCTCTTCCATAATCAAAACATATGGTCTGTTTGTATTCCGGATCTCTCTTTAATTGCATAGTGAATACAGGATATGTAAGGGTTCCTCAATAAAATAAGATAAATATTATTATAAACTCAGAAGAAAAAATAAACGTCCCTTTTCCAGGACCCTGTCTTTCAAATATCGTTTGTAAAAATCCAAATAATTTCACAGATCTTCATTGTAAAGGGATTAAACACTGTTTCCAATGCTTGTTCAATGAACCATAAACAATGAATGAACATGCACCTGTGGAACAGTCGTTAAGACACTAACAGCTTACAGACGGTAGGCAATTTAAAAAAAATCTTAGGACACTAAAGAGGCCATTCTACTGACTCTGAAAAACACCAAAAGAAAGATGCCCAGGGTCCCTGCTCATCTGTGAGCATCCTATCAAAAGCATGTTTACTGTATAGCCACTGCATCCAATTTATGTTCCCGTATACAGGTTGTGAGTGTAAAGGGCTACATATACTGAACGAAAATGTAAATGCAACATTTAAAGTGTTGGTCCCATTTTTGATGAGGTGAAATAAAAGCTCCTAGAAATGTTCCATATTCACAAAAAGCTTATTTCTCTAAAATGTTGTGGACAAATGTCTTTCCTTCCCTGTTACTGAGCATTTCTCCTTTGCCAAGATATTTCATCCACCTGACAGGTGTGGCATATCAAGAAGCTGATTAAACAGCATGATCATTACAAAGATGCACCTTGTGCTGGGCTAAAAAAAAATATTTGAGGGAGCAAGCAATTGGCATGCTGACTGAAGGAATATCCTCCAGAGCTGTTGCCAGATAATTGAATGTTAATTCCTCTAACATAAGCCACGTCAGAGAAATGTGGCAGTATTTCTAACTGGCCTCACAACTGTTGACTACGTGTATCCAAGCCATCCCAGGACCTCCACATCTAGTTTCTTTGCCTGCGGGATCGTCTGATGAGGGGTAGGGTGGGTACTGAGGGGTATTTCTGTCAGAAATAAAGCCTTTTTGTGGTGGAAAACTCATTCTGATTGGCTGGGCCTTGCTCCCCAGTGGGTGGGCCTATGGCCTCCCAGGCACACCAATGGCTATGCCCCTGCCCAGTTATGTGAAATCCCTACATTAGGGCCTAATTTATTTATATAAATTGACTGATTTCGTAACTCAGTAAAATGTTTGAAATTGTTGCCTATTTAGTATATGGTTATGTTCAGTATACATGCATAAGGAGCTTCTTGTAGATAGAGAAGCAGTGTGTTCCAACTATGACAACCACATCCAATGATCCCAAAACACTAACATGTTGAGTAAAATCTGTTTTCTTTGTGTCAGTCGGTATGTATGTGTGTTTTCTTTTAAAAAACTAAAAATATTGAAGATCAGAATCAACTCCAGCTTTAGGCATTTTACTCCTACAGAGGCAGTTACAAAATGTAAAATACAATGTTGGCTGTCATGCAAATAGCCAATGAAAACATCAGTCAAGTCCTAATGTTCGTGGAAGCTAATGTTTTTATTCCTGTGTCCTGTCTGGGTTTCAAAATGGTGATACAATTAGCCAAGACAGGTGCATTCATCACTGAAGGGGGATACATATTTAATGCCTTGCTGTAATCATAAGTAACAGACAGACAAGGACCTGAACTGTTGAATCAATCAGATTTTCTTTATTCCACACTTCTTTTAAAAACATACAACAATATATTTCAATACAGAACATCACTCAGAAGAAGGTAAGTCATTGCCTTACAAGTTGTAATACAAGTAAAAATATGATTTTGCAAAGTTAATATTATAGTATATATTATGTATGTATTTATATACCTCGAGTGTACAAAACATTAGGAACACCTTTATAACATTGCACCCCTTTTTGCTCTCAGAACAGACACAATTTGCTCTACAAGGTGTCAAAGGCGTTCCACAGGGATGTTGGCCCATGTGGAATCCAATGCTTCCCACAGTTGTGTGAAGTTGGCTGGATGTCCTTTGGGTGGTGGACCATTCTTGATATACACAGGAAACTGTTGAGCGTGAAAAGCTAGAGCAACGTTGCAGTTTTTGACACACTCAAACCGTTTCGCCTGACACCTACTACCATGCCTTGTTCAGTGGCACTGACATCTTTTGTCATGCCAATTCACCCTCTGAAGGGCACGCATACGCAATCCATGTCTCAATTGTCTCAAGGCATAACCCTCCCAATTACAAATGTCAATGCTTCTCAATAAGATGCAATAATGTGATCAAAAGAAATGGAAAAGAATGATAACCTGCAAGGTGATCATTTCCCTACAGTGGAGATTTCCTGCTCTTCAACCCCAGATGCAGGTCAGTTTCCCAGCCCTGTGGAGGTAGAGGATAGACTGAGTAAAGCTACCCAACACACTGAAGGAGAAAGTAATGAGGGTCAGAATACACCTGAATGATCTCAAATAAATATGATCCTGAAGAATAGCCCTGATGATCGTAGGAGAGTAGTTCAGCATCAAGGTCAGCAGGATGATCTAGATGGTACGGGAGGGAGGCTCTTCTCTTCATCAGGTTCCCTCCCTCCTCTTTTTCACCCTTTCCTTCCCTAAATCCACTGGGCCGGACCTGATCAGTCACTCTATCCCCTGGACCAGTAATAATGCTAAATGAATCGGCCTAATCTCCTGTCTAGCAACCCCGTCCTGATACTAATTGTATAATTAATATAACGAACCAACATTCACCATAAACTATAAACATATAAAGGGGCAATCTGCTTTTGCAACAACCATTCTTGGTCTTTTAAATTGATGACATATACAGATTCTTGAAGAGTATTAATTATAAATGCCTCATGAGCGTAGTTCAACTGTCATAACATATCAGAAGCCAAAATAAGAGCTCATTTAACTTCTTTGTTTGAAGAAAGGTAAATGTAAACAAGCACTGTATAGCCTCAAAACATGGTTAAAACTATAATTTTGAAGTCATGGATGGTCAATCCATGCATCCATAGCTCTGTCTATACATTTGAGAGTTTCTCCAACCCCATCACATTGCTTTTTAACAAAACAACAGTAGGGAATCAACGTTGTTGTTGTTTGAATTGCAGATTGCCCCTTTACCAACAACGCTAATGCTATTGTGCTCCGTCTTAGAAAATCATATTTCTACATGCCACCTATTTAAAACAATCCAAATTATTTATCAATTACAACATTACACAAATTACTCTATGCCTTTGCCTTGTCTACATATGTTTAAATTACAATTTCAGGCACTAAGAAGTGAGGCTGCACCGCGGTATTGACAAAACAGTTTTTATTAAATGCGTATTTAACACAACGCCTAGAGATAGTTTGACACATAAACCTGTACTTTTAGTGCCTGCAACTGAAAATCTAACATGTCTCTGGCCCTCTATGGCATGGCAGCCTTCCCTCTCTGTAGAGGTGCAACAGGGGTGAGACCATGACACTGAAGATGTTAACGATCATTAACAAGGGGAATACAGTGCAGTAGTAATCAAACATTTATTGTAGAACTGGGATTCCTGGGAGTGCATTCTGATAAAGATCATCAAAGGTAAGTGGATATTTATAATGCTATTTCTGATTTCTTTTGACTCAAACATGGCGGATATCTGTTTGGCATGATTTGTCGTCTGAGCGCCGTACTCAGATTATTACATGGTGAACTTTTTCCGTAAAGTTTTTGGGAAATCTGGCACAGCGGTTACATCAAGGAGAAGTTTATCTAAAAATCCATGTATAATAGTTGTATCTATTATTAATGTTTATTATGAGTATTTCTGTGAATTGATGTGGCTCCGTAAAATCACTGCATGTTTTGGAACTACTAAACATAGCACGCCAATGTAAAATTAGATTTTTGTATATAAATATTCACTTTATCGAACAAAACATCCTATGAGTGTCATCTGATGAAGATCATCAAAGGTTAGTGATTCATTTTATCTATATTTTTGCTGTTTTTGACAACTCTCTTTGGCTGGAAAAATGGCTGTGTTTTTCTATTACTTGGTGGTGACCTAACATAATCGTTTGTGGAGGTTTCGCTGTAAAGCCTTTTGGAAATCGGACACTGTGGCTGGATTAACGAGAATGTTATCTTTAAAATGATGCCTAATAGTTGTATGTTTGAGAAATTTGATTTATGAGATTTCTGTTGATTGAATTTGGCGCCCTGCAATTTCATTGGCTGTTGGCGAGTGAATCCCATTCCCAGACAGATTACGGTAAAGTGGCCAGACAGAAGCCACTCCTCAGTAAAAGGCACATGACAGCCCACCTGGAGTTAGCCAAAAGGCACAAAAAAGACTCTCAGACCATGAGAATAGAGTTTCTCTGGTCTGATAAAACAAAGATTGAACTCTTTGGCCTGAATGTGAAGTGTCACATCTGGAGGAAACATGGCACCAACCCTATCCTGAAGCATGGTGGTGGCAGCATCATGCTGTGGGGATGATTTTTAGTGGCAGGGAAAGGTAGACTAGTTAGGATCATGGGAAAGTTGAACGAAGCAAAGTACAGAGGGATCCTTGAAGAAAACCTACTCCAGAGCAAGTTTTCATTACATTGGGGTGAAGGTTCACCTTCCAACAGGACAACGACCCTAATCACACAGCCATGACAACGCAGGAGTGACTTCGGGACAAGTCTCTGAATGTCCTTGAGTTGCCCAGCCAGAGCCCGGACTTGAACCCGATCGAACATCTCTGGAGAGACCTGAAAATAGCTGTTCAGAGACACTCCCCATCCAACCTGACAGAGCTTGAGAGGATCCCGATGAGAAAGCTGCGGCTTTGGAACCCTGACCTGTTCACCGGATGTGCTACC
The DNA here is from genome assembly GCF_013265735.2 of Oncorhynchus mykiss. NCBI lineage: Eukaryota > Metazoa > Chordata > Actinopteri > Salmoniformes > Salmonidae > Oncorhynchus > Oncorhynchus mykiss. The sequence continues at coordinate 74,341,223 of NC_048574.1, forward strand.
TTGTCCCAGACCTGCTGTTTTCAACTCTCTAGAGACAGCAGGTGCGGTAGAGATACTCTGAATGATCGGCTTTGAAAAGCCAACTGATATTTACTTCTGAGGTGCTGACCTGTTGCACCGTCTACAACCACTGTGATTATTTTTATCTGACCCTGCTGACCCAGCCTGGTGCAGGTCTACAATTTTGTTTCTGGTGTCCTTTGACAGCTCTTTGGTCTTGGCCATAGTGGAGTTTGGAGTGTGACTGTTTGAGTTGTGGACAGGTGTCTTTTTTAATGATAACATGTTCAAACAGGTGCCATTAATACAGGTAACAAGTGGAGGACAGAGGAGCCTCTTAAAGAAGAAGTTACAGGTCTGTGAGAGCCAGAAATCTTGCTTGTTTGTAGGTGACCAAATACTTATTTTCCACCATAATTTGCAAATAAATTCATAAAAAATCCTACAATGTGATTTTCTGGATTTTTTTCTTCTAATTTTGTCTGTCATGGTTGAAGTGTACCTATGATGGAAATTAAAGGCCGCTCTCATCTTTTTAAGTGGGAGAACTTGCACAATTGGTGGCTGACTAAATACTTTTTTGCCCCAATGTATGTGATGACATGTTGTAATCACAAGTGACAGACATCCACACACTTTTAAAAATACAGCGAAACATTTCAAAATTGAACACCACTCAGAAGTAGAGAATCAACTTCTATACCAACCTGGACTCACGGGTACATGTAACATAGTATAATTTCACAATGTATCTCCCTTATTTCATTTAGATTAACAGATATAAAAGGACCAATATAATGGACATATTTAGTTTAATAACCACTTACTAAAAAGGTCAAAACCTCTAAATAACATGAACAATATGATTAACATATTTGGAGCAGAATGATAACACAAGAATTGCAGGACAACCATTCCCCTATGCTCTTAGAAAAAATGGTTCTGTGGCTGTCCCCTTAGGATAATCCTTTTTTGTTACAGGTATCCTGAATGATTACCCTGATGACCGTATGAGAGTAGTTCAGCATCAAGGTTAACAGGATGATCTGGACAGTATATGAGGCTCTTCTCTTCATAATGTTCCCTCCTTCCTCTTTTTCACTCTTTCTCTCCTTCCCTCCATCCCCTTGACTGGACCTGCTCAGAACCCTCAGTATGAAGACTGGTGTCCATGTCAATGAACAGGATCCCAGCAACGATACCGGCATTGAAACAGATGGCTCCTTGGGTAGAACTCTAACACAAGTAGGCAGAGTGTCAGCAACCATATCACGATCACACAAAGTCTACAGGGTGGACCACAGCCAGGAAGCTCTCCACACAGATGCAGGACTGGAACAGGGACCATCTGACCGTGACCAAGCCAATATATCTACCCCCTGGCAGAATGAAGGGTAAAGCTTTTGATTAAAACCTGTTAAGGATATGGCAGACATACGCCCCCTTTGGAGAGATTGGGTACCCCTAGTAAACTGGAAAAAAAATCTGTCAAAAATTGCTAATATATGCAAATAAAAATTATTATTGGATAGAAAACACTCTAAAGATTCTAAAACCGTTGGAATTATGTCTGTAAGTATAGCAGAACTCACAGGGCAGGCATTCTTCCAAACTAGTTTTTGTGGCCATGAAAGTTGGAGCAACTTTGACGTCATGGCCCCCACCCTTCCCAATGAGCTATGATTCTAGGGCCACTTTCTATCTCTTCCGCTAGATGTCCTCTTTCATTAGAGCTTCAAATCGTTCAAATCCCGCGAGAATTGACCCTATGGGAGTGAAATTAGTGCGTGCCACGAGAGAATAGGCTGTGCGTATGGGCGCGAATTGGTCCCAGCCATTCCTTTGTTTCCAGCACTCAAGAGAAGAGCAGACGATGGCCGATTGAATTGAAGTTTGTTTTGCATGTCTAAAACATCATAAAGCTTGCTTCTGCACTTAGTTTGACCTGTTTAGTCGACATATAATGTGTAATTTTGAAGTTTTGATGCGCAACTTATCCGGACCAGAGGACGTTTTGGGTGCATTTCAGCTGATGTTATTAGCAGTAGCTAATACAAAGACGCAAGACTTGAAACCAAACGATGTATTGGGTAAGTATGAAGCCTTCCAGAACATTCTGAACGAAGACCATCGAAGGTAAGGGAATATTTATGCTTAAATCTGTGTTTCTGTTGACTCCAACATTACGTGGAAATGTAGCTTGGAACTGAGCGCTGTCTCAGCATATGGAATAGTGTGCGATTTCTGTAACGTTAAAAATAAATCTAACACAGCGGTTGCATAAAGAAGCAGTGTATCTTTCTAACTATATGTAGAACATGTATATTTAGTCAAAGTTTATGATGTCTATTTACGTTATCTTGCCGCGCTACATAGATTTCCTGCGGGCATTTTTGAGTAATTTCTGAAGGTGAACTCACTGTAAATGGACATTTATGGATATAAATGGCATATTATTGAAAAAAAAAAATATGTACTGTGTAATATGTCATATTGCTGTCATCTGATGAAGATTTTCAAAAGGTTAGTGAGCGATTTATTTTTTAATCCTGCGTTTGTTGATTGCATGTTTTGGCTATTGAAATGAGCTGTGTCTGGTGGTGGTTTTACATATATATGTGCTATGTTTTCGCCGTAAAACATTTTAGAAATCTGACTTGCTGGCTAGATGAACAAGGTGTTTATCTTTCATTTGAGCTATTGGACTTGTTAATGTGTGGAGGTTAAATATTTTTAAGAATATTTTTGCGTTCCATGCGCCACCGTTTCAGCTGAACGTGGGAGGGTTGATCCCCAATTGGGAACCAGTATCGTAGACAGGTTAAGAGGATGTTGGTGACCAATAAAAGTGAGTGGAGGCAGTAGAGAAGCTCCATGACAGGCTGGTTGATGGTGATGATCTCCTGGTTCACCAGGACAGAAGGGCCTCCTCCACCAGCCACAGGTACCAGGTGTTGGTGACCAATAGAGGTGAGTAGAGGCAGTAGAGAAGCTCCATGACAGACTGGTTGATGGTGACGATCTCCTGGTTCACCAGGATAGAAGGGCCTCCTTCACCAGCCACAGGTACCAGGTGTTGGTGACCAGGCCCAGGAGGAAGTTGAACACCTCAGTTTCCAGGTAGACTGGCAGACAGGTGGGACACACCCAGTACCAGGAGTCATAATAGTCAAATGCCCTTGTGTGGTTAAACCTGACAGGATCGGGGAAAGAGGAGTTTGGTTTCCTCATTGCTGCATTTCCTCTGTTACTTTAATCTCAGGAGAATAGGAAGAGCTGCGATAACACAGTGTAAAATGCAAGTCTTGTCATCACAGGAAGTGTGATTAAATACTCAGAGATAGACAATGTTATTATTACAAATTGATTCAAGATACTGTGGTTTTTAAAGACAAGAGTTTACACTGTACCTTCTGTGGTTTGTTCTTATCGGGGAAGAATGAGCATCTCTACTCCAAGTGTTATGATTTATCTCCTACAATATGCTGTGAAGAGTGCTCAGAAAATAATGATACTCATCTAGACTAGCCTATATTGACTGCCATTAAAATAGTCAACGTCTACGTCAGGGGGGTCCACGTTTGCCATCCAGCGTTTATGAAGCCTGATGGCTATCTAGGAATGTGCATTGTCAGGGCTAGAAATCAAATCAAATGTTATTGGTCACATACACATGGTTAGCAGATGTTAAATGCAAGTGTAGTGAAAAGCTTGTGCTTCTAGTTCCGACCATGCAGTAATATCTAACAAGCAATCTAACAATTTCACAACTACTTTATACACACAAGTGTAAAGGAATGAATAATAATATGTATATAAATGTATGGATGAGAATGTTGTGTAATGCTGACACCATCAGCCAAATAGCATGCACAGTCACTCAATAAATTTAAATATACTCTTATTGACAGTCAAAGTTCCCGAATTCACTGTAAATTCAAAGTGGAACATAATATGAACAGAAATACAATTCATTGCTTAATGCTAATGCTAAACGCTAATGCTATAAGGTGAAACTTAGAATTTAGAGCTTTGGTCCAGCAACCAAAAGGGTAGCTGGTTTGAATACCTGAGCCGACAAGGTGAGAAGTCTGTTAATTTGACCTTGAATAAGGCACTTAACCCTAATTTGCACCAGGGGCACCGTACTACTGTAGCTGACCCTGTAAAACAAAACAATTTACTGCATCTCTTCTTTGTATGTGACAGTACAATCATATTGTTTCTTTGAATACATAGACTCAATCCCCTATCCAGCCCCACTGTCCAAATACTAATTGCATCATATAAATGCTGAGCAAGTGATGCAGCTTTAGTGAAAGGGGCAATATGCAATTGCTACCTACATTCTTGGACATTTAAATGCATTTATTTTAATGTTTATTTAATCAGGGATTCAAACTGGGACAAGATGAGCCCTGAATACAGAAATTACAGAGAATTTACACATCAAACTATAGATTCACATTTCAAGCAGAAAGAAAGATATGGGTGTAAAGATAAACACGTTCATCAACAATAAGGTCCTCAATCAGCTTTCTGTATTCCCATAGAGGCACCAAAACATTAGAATTAAGACTATTTTGAAGATTGTTTCATAAGGTGCAAGCAAACTTAAAGATGATTTACCTAACTCAATAAATACCAAAGGAATTTCCAGATTTAGCCATCCCATGTTATATCTGTTATTACTTAGAAAATCCTCATGAGTTTAGTTCACCTGTCATACCATATCAGAAACCAAAATAAGAGATTGATTAACCTTGTTTGTAAACAACATAAATGTAAACAAACACTGTGAAACCTCAAAACATGGTTAAAACGTGACACCATGGTTGGTCAGTCATTGCACCAATAACTCTGTCTATGAATTTGAGACTTTCTCCAGTCCGATCCTAGTCCTAGATCCTAGACTTTCTCCAGTCCGATCCAACAAAAATAGTGGTGGGGAATCTGCTTTGTTATTGTTTGAATTGCAGATTGCCCTTTTAACAACAACTCTAACGCTGATATGATTCATCTCACAAAATGTTACTGCTTACATGCCAAGAAATTAAAACAATCAAACCTTTTATCAAATAAAAATGTCAATTATTCTAAGCCTTTGCTGTGTCTTCGTATGTTTGAACTAAAGTTGCAAGCACTAAGAAGTTAGGCTGTGCAGCGGAATTGGCAGAACAATGTCAATTCAATGAGCATTTTGCTAAAAGAACTATTGCCCTCAACTGTAAGTCTAACGCGTCTCTGGCCCTTTCAGCATGGCAGCCTTCCCTCCCTGTAGAGGTGAATCAAGGGTGAGACCATGACACTGAAGATGTTAACAATCAGCAACATGGGATAGACATTGCAGTAGTAGTCAAGGCTGGATGATCGTGTGGCCCAACCAACAACCACAGGGATGGAGCTCGCCAAGATAATCACCAGGTTGGTTAAGATGATCCCAAAAGCTCTCTTCTTATGTGCGTCTGTTGTCCCCAGTTTCTTCTCTCCCTCTCTGCCCCCCTCTACCTCTCCTGGACCAGGCTGCTTCAACACACGCAGGATTGAGAAGCAGCAGAGAGAAATGACAGCCACCCCAAGGCAATACACAGTAATGAGCACATAACCTGAGATTTTATCATAAACCATTGAATCGATAGGAGAACATGCAAAAGTGAGCAACAGCAGCCAGACCACGGTTGAACACGCCACTCTGTACCTCCGGAGTCTGTACTTGAGGAAAGACACAGGTTGAGCCACCGCCAGGTATCTCTCCACACAGATGCAGCTCTGGATCAGGGGCCTGCAGGTCCAGGAGATGTAAAACAGGACATACACAGTCTGCCGTAACATTATAGCCTTCGGGATGAATCGGTAGCTGATCATCTCAAGGAGACCTTCGACACAGAACATCAGCTCCACTGTGAAGAGGTTTATAGAGAAGACCTGGGTGGGTTTGAGACCTCCAGAGATGCTTCCACTCAGAGAGAGCCAAAGGCACCAGACAAGAGCTGGCATCCCCACAAGGACACACAGGGCCTGGGCAGCATGGTAAAGCTTTGGCACAACATAGAACTGGTCCAAACAAACATCCCAGGTGTCAAGGTAAGTGTGGTTTCCTGATGAGTCATTCATCCTTGTGGAACAATCTCCGAGCCCACTGAGATATGAGAGAAGATTACACGATTCCTGACGTTATGTTTTAATATATTGTTGGCAGTATGCTTATACAATGTACTGATGCAATTATTAATTAACAATACTTTGATATACATGTGTCTACTTTTGTCTGTAAAAACGTTGTGCGTTGTCTCAAAAAGTGTGAATGAAAACATGAAAAGGAGCTTTAAGACAATTAGCCTGATATACTCAGTTAAAATGTAAAATAACCTACCTTAATAGTTTTGGTAACTCAGACCTTGATTCACAATATTGGTGGTTCTCTCTCTTGCTGAAGGCTGTCTAACCTGATGGAATAACGCCTACATGTGAGACTGATTTTAGCCAACGCTCTCTGTCTTCTGTTCTTCCTAACAAGTCACGTGTTGTTTTATTTACATACACACCTGTGGGCAGTGATGAACTGAGCACCACTGTAGTTTATTTGACTGTATATCCTATTAAAACACAGATGTACAAAATGCATATGCTGTATGAACGCACATGCACACAAGAAGACACACACAACCACACGCACGCGCACTCACACGCACACGCACACACAGAAAGAAAAATATACAATTTCAACCTGCTCAGGTATTTGCATTTCAGCCTGAGCAGAAATGAAAGCATAATCACTCATATCACTCAGCACCTGTCTGTCCCAGCCACAGGTTAACCCAGCCACCTGCAAGGGCTGACTCTTTCACCTTCCATAATCAAAACATATGGTCTGTTTGTATTCCGGATCCTTCTTTAATTGCAGTGAATACAGTATATGTAAGGGTTCCTCAATAAAATAAGATAAATATTACTATAAACTCAGAAAAAAAAGAAACGTCCCTTTTTCAGGACCCTGTCTTTCAACGATCGTTCTGAAAAATCAAAATAACTTTACAGATCTTCATTGTAAAGGGTTTAAACACTGTTTCCAATGCATGTTCAATGAACCATAGACAATTACTGAACATGCACCTGTGGAACAGTCATTAAGACACTAACTAACAGCTTACAGATGGTAGGCAATTAAGGTCACCGTTATAAAAACTTAGGACACTAAAGAGGCCTTTCTACTGACTCTGAAAAACACCAAAAGAAAGATGCCCAGTGTCCCTGTCCATCTGTGTGAACGTGCCCAAGGCATGCTGCAAAGAGGCATGAGGACCGCAGCTGTGGCCAGGGCAATAAATTGCAATGTCTGTACTGTGAGACAGTGGAGCGTCCATCATGGTCTGGGGCGGTGTGTCACAGCATCATCGGACTGAGCTTGTGGTCGTGGCAGGCAATCTCAACGCTGTGCATTACAGGTAAGACATCCTCCTCCCTCATGTGGTATCCTTACTGCAGGCTTATCCTGACATGACCCTCCAGCATGACAATGCAACCAGCCATACTCCTCGTTCTGTGCGTGATTTCCTGCAAGACAGGAATGTCAGTGTTCTGCCATGGCCAGCGAAGAGCCCGGATCGCAATCCCATTAAGCACGTCTGGGACCTGTTGGATCGGAGGGTGAGGGCTAGGGCCATTCCCCCCAGAAATGTCCGGGACCTTGCAGGTGCCTTGGTGGAAGAGTAGGGTAGCATCTCTCAGCAAGAACTGGCAAATCTGGTGCAGTCCATGAGGAGGAGATGCACTGCAGTACTTAATGCAGCTGGTCCCCCTTTGTTCAGGGACACATTATTCAATTTCTGTTCGTCACGTCTGTGGAACTTGTTCAGTTTATGTCTCAGTTGTTGAATCTTGTTATGTTCATACAAATATTTACACATGTTAAGTTTGCTGAAAATAAACACAGTTGACAGTGAGAGGATGTTTCTTTTTTTGCTGAGTTTATATTTTTGTTATTGTTTAACATAAAGTAATACAATCTCCAGTAAATCAAATCAAAATCATTTTATTTGAGGAAATCTGTTAGCAAGTATTGCCACACATAAATAGAGAAGCATATGTGATCGTATTCCAGTGTATTCACGGTTTGAAATGATTGGCTCCATACCTGCGAAATGTTTTGAGACATCTGTCTCAAAATCTGCATAAGCCAATTAAAATCATTGATATAGCTACACGTTATAGAACACTACATCTTAGCTGTTCCCATAAAACTACCTGGCACAATTAGGCCTATGATAAAGAGCGACGTGTGTGGAAGGACCACCAGAGGGCAGGCTGGGCTCACGACTAAAAGCCCTGCCAGCCATGAGATTCAAGGTGATCAGAGGCAATTAAGCACAACTGACGGTACTAATGAGCTATGTTTGAATTGAAAGAAATCCCACAATAGAGAACTTTGTTCAATTAAGGAAACCTACTCCTGACTCGTTTATTCCACCTTTCCACTTTAGAGTAACACCAAATTACTTGGTCTGCTCACACACGATTATTTCATTTCAAGTGAATTATAAATATTCACGTAGTTGGATGTAATTCATCTTTTTTTCTGAAACGGCACCACCTGGTAATCAAAGTTACTAAATCACAAGTAACATTTCAACTGGACGAGTGCTGGACGAGTGCCTGCTCTTGCAAATCTTAGCAGTTTGCTGTAGATGCGATTTCCAGGTGAGATATGTTTTTTTCCTTTGAAACATGTATTGTGTTAGAACAATATGTTGTAAAGGGAAGTGCAGTGCAAAGCTCTGGCTACTGGAGGTCTAGTCAGCAACATAGGCTCACTACCGCATGGAGTTGCTGCTGGAATCGCATAGGCCACCCGAGCCGGGGAGGGGGTCCCCCAGATTCCACAGTAGTGGAACGGGAATCAGGAATGACATCTGGTGTGGGCTCAGTCTCCATAGCAGACAACTGCTGAGGTCCAGTGAGGGCCGAGGTCTCAGTCGCAACCGTCCCCGACAAAGGTGCCGTGGCTGGAGCGGCAATATAGTCACACCGAATGGTCACAGTAACACCTAGCAACAGTGTCGGTGTCCAAAAGACAACTTATTGCTGCTTTTTCTCCATATGACTGTCCCATGTTTTCCACGCAACCTGTGAGGGAACCCTCACTGACAGGAGGAAGCCCAGGATCTGGACTTCTGCTGCATAATGCACCTAAGGCTCTGTATATTCTGCACAATACGTACTCCAGTGGAGTATGCTGCATATGTGATATATGCAGCGATGTTCACGGTGCTGCAACTCCCTGGTACACTAATGTAGAAGAATAATCCACACGCTGGGATGTTGGGGATGCGTTACCACCAGGTGCTGAGTAGTATCCCAAAAGTGTAGCAGAGGGACCCTAGGGTCCATCCTGCATCGTCTGCAGCCCATAGTTTACTGGGCCACAGGTGGGTAGTGTTGAAAGCAGTAGCGGTGAATGGGTAATTGGGTAATTTAGAAAAACAGAAATATCTTATATACATAAATATACAGACATTTTGCTATGAGACTCGAAATTGTTTCTACAACTTGATTGGAGGCCACCTGTGGTAAATTCAATTGATTGGCCATGATTTGGAAAGTCACACACCTTTCTATTTAATGTCCCACAGTTGGCAGTGCATGTCAGAGCAAAAGCCAAGCCATGAGGTCAAAGGATTTGTCCGTAGAGCTCCAAGAAAGGATTGTGTCAAGGCACAGATCATGGGAAGGGTACCAAAACATTTCTGCAGCATTGGAGGTCACTGAGAACACAGTGGCCTCCATAATTCTTAAATGGAAGAAGATTGGAACCACCAAGAGTCTTCCTAGAGCTGGCCACCCGGCCAAACTGAGCAAGGACAACCATCTCTGCAGCACTCCACCAATCAGCATCTTGCTGTGGGGATGTTTTCAGGAACTGGGAGACTAGTCAGGATCAAGGGAAAGATAAACAGAGCAAAGTAGAGAGAGAGATCATTGATAAAAACCTGTTCCAGAGCACTCAGGACCTCAGACTGGGTTGAAGGTTCACCTTCCAACAGGACAAGGACCCTAAGCACACAAACAACACAACGCAAAATTGGATTCGGGACAGGTCTCTGAATGTCCTTGAGTGGCCCAGTCAGAGCCCGGACTTGAACCCAATCGAACATCTCTGGAGAGACCGGAAAATAGCTGTACTCGCGGCGATCCAACATGACATGACATGACAGAGTTTGAGAGTATCTGCAGAAAAGAATGGGAGAAACTCCCCAAATACAGGTGTGCCAAACTTGTAGTGTCATACCCAATTAGATTCAAGGCTGTAATCGCTGCCAAAGGTTCTTCAAAAAAGCTGAGTAAAGGGTCTGAATACTTATATAAATGTGATATTTCAATTTTATTTTTGCAGAATTGTATAAAAACATGTTATTTATTCGTCATTATGGTGGATTGTGTGTAGAATGATTATGTGGGGAAAATATTTAATCCATTTTAGAATAAGGCCGGAACGTAACAAAATGTGGAAAAAGTCAAGGGCTATGAATACTTTCCTAATGTACTGTATGTACAATGACAGACAGTTCCATGTCCTACAGCATAGTCAAGCAAGTACATTTTCCCCCCATTTTCAGACCACTAAACAACTGTTGATTTAGAACCACAGAGAGTAGTCACACGTGGCATAGAAAACAGGAGCTGCCTCCACTATTCAACCACCATTTCGACTTCACCATTTCAACACCATCAAATCACCTCTGCTTAGTCTAATACGGTGACAACTAAAAGATTTGAAAATAGTTTAGTCCAATCCACATAAGCCTAATATGATGTGGCTGTCCATGGTTCTGGTTTCTGTGTGTGTCTGGAGGGGTGCGTGCTCATTCGTGCAAGTAGAAAAACATGTTGACTCACCCTACTTGTAGAGAAACACCAATGCCATCCTCCTCTCTTGCATGTTGACGAAATGATCTATCAATCTGCCATACAGTACATGCTTTTATTTATTTTTTTGTCCTAGGCTACCTGGCTAGAATGCTTGCTCGCTAGCCTAACTTCCACTCTTGGGCAACGTTAACTTGTTAACATTAGCCTATTACATTGAACTACATATTGAACTTCCATCCTCTCAGGCACAACAATGGGGCACAACAATGTATGAATTAAAGGTTGGATCAGAATCGCTCTTGTAATCATTGGCCAGTACGGAGAATTAAGTAAAACCACAAGTACAGTCTCTGTTAAAATATATTACATTTCTTAACCCTTGTGTGGTGTTCGGGTCTTTGGACCCATTTTTTATAATTACTAATAGAAACATTATACAATTAATCATTTTTTCAACCTGAAAATCATTAGTCTTGGCTCATTTTCTGTGAAGAACATGTAAAAGAACACATTTTCATTGAGTGCACACTGTGCACCCTCCTACACATTTATATTACATATGTTGTGTTCGGGTCCAATGGACCTGAGGGTAATACAAGTGTGGAAAAGTGTGTAGGTGAAAACAAGCAAAAAATGAAACGAAAAGGTTTGCTGTGTGCATTCACTCTGTCTTCCTCCTCCCTGGGCCTGCTGTTTCAACATAGCACCAATAATCTGTCTGTCTCCCTGCCTTTCTCCAACTTTCCTCGCAGTCTTTACCTTTTGTAGGATGTGAAACTACACAATGTTATTACAATACATTATTTTGATACATTGTAAAAAATGTAGTATATTCCAAGTGTCACGCCCTGACCTGAGTATTCTTTGTTTTCTTTATTGTTTTGGTTAGGTCAGGGTGTGACATGGGTGATGTATGTGTTTTTTGTACTGTCTAGGGGTTTTGTAAGTTTATGGGGTTGTTTACCATCTAGGTGTTTATATATGTCTATGGTTGCCTAGATTGGTTCTCAATTAGAGGCAGGAGTTTATCGTTGTCTCTGATTGGGAACCATATTTAGGCAGCCTTCGTCTTTGGGTATTTTGTGGGTTATTGTCTATGTTATGTTGCATGTTTGCACTGAGTTTCTATAGCGGTCATGTTTGTCTTATTAGTTTGTTTGTTTTGTTTACTGTACTTCGTGTTTTTTTTCGTCAATCATTAAAGAATGGATTCACATCACGCTGCACGCTGCACGTCTGACAGTGAGTTGGAAGAAGAGGATGAGATTAACCCTCATCCAGCTCCAGGACCAGCCCGTCAACAGCCAGCCCCAGGACCAGCCCGTCAGCAGCCAGCCCCAGGACCAGCCCTTCAGCAGCCAGCCTCAGGACCAGCCCGTCAGCAGCCAGCCCCAGGACCAGCCTGTCAGCAGCCAGCCCCAGGACCAGCCCATCAGCTACCAAACTCATTTACATGAATGCTTTGGGGTTCTTATCCTTGCTGGTGTTTCCAGATCCAATGGGGAATCCACAGAATCTATGTAAGATACAGAAACTAGCAGAGAACTTTTCCACAATATTACTAGGATTATGCGCTTCGATAACCGAGACACCAGACCAGCTCGGTGGCAGAGAGACACGCTAGCTGCAATCAGGTCAGTGGGACAAGTAGAGGCAGTAGAGAAGCTCCATAACAGACTGGTTGATGGTGAAGATCTCCTGGTTCACCAGGACAGAAGGGCCGTCCTCCACCAGCCACAGATACAAGGTGTTGGTGACCATAACCAGGAGGCAGTTTAACACCTCTGTTCCCAGGTAGACTGGCAGACATCTGGGCCACACCCAGCACCAAGAGTCAAAATAGTCAAACCCCCAGTGTGGTTAAACCTGACGGGATGGGGTAAAGAGGAGTCTGGTTCCTACATTTCTACACATCCTCTGTTACTTTAGATTCTGAAGAATAGAGAGAGAGAGAGAGAGAGAGAGAGAGAGAGAGAGAGAGAGAGAGAGAGAGAGAGAGAGAGAGAGAGAGAGAGAGAGAGAGAGAGAGAGAGAGAGAGAGAGAGAGAGAGAGAGAGAGAGAGAGAGAGAGAGAGAGAGAGAGAGAGAGAGAGAGAGAGAGAGATAATTAGTGGATCTGGAGAGGTTTAACACTTAGTGTAAAACAAGTTTTAACATCACAGGAAGTAAGCATGGATAGACAATGTTATTATTACAAATTGATTGAAGTTATTGTGTTTTTTCATGACAAGGTAAGAAATGTAGCTGTAGTTCATTGTACCATCTGTGGTTTCTTCTAATTGGGGAAGAATGTGTGTCTATACCTCTGTCCAGGGGTTAGAATGTGGCATCCACAGTATGATTTGAAGAGTTCTCAAAACAAGATGACACTCATTTAGACTAGCATGTATTGACTTTTGAATTGACGTGCATCCGTCATTAAAATAGCTGATGCTAAAGAGAGAGTTCAGGAGGCTCTTTTTCTACTTCCTGAACATTTGTATGTTTCCTCCATCCTATTTGAAAATTGGTAGAGGTAGTTTCGCAATCCAACGCTAAGTCCTAAGTCTTTGTGGACAGCTCTCAAGCTACCTACCTACAAATTCCTTCATACTGGATGCAGATACATAACAATTGGTATCCACGGGTTCCTTTGACTCTCGATAAGTATATAAAAGGGCATCATTACCAAAATCCTGAACCATCCCTTTAACGTCGAGTGTGTCCACATTTTATTCCAGTGTGGATGGAGTCTAATGACTTTGTAGGAGTGTGCACTGTCAGGTCAAGGACCAGGTATTGCAGTGAAGCCTATTGCACTGAGATGCAGTGTCTTCGACCAGATCAACAAAATGCAGATGCTTGCACACACACACACACAGAGATGGAATTTCAACCTGCTCAGGGATTAGCATTTTGGCCTGAGCAGAAATGGAGGCATCACCACTCATATCACTCATTGTCCAAATCCTATGCCTTCCCATAGCATAACCCTACAGCCACCATGGGACACTTGTTCACAACATTGACATCAGCAAAACGCCATACACTTGGTCTGCGGTTGTGAGGTCGGTTGGACCTATTACCAAATTCTCAAAAATGACGTTAAAGGCTTATGGTATAGAAATTAGCATTAAATTATGTGGCAACAGTTCTGGTGGACATTCCTGCAGTCAGCATGCCAATTGCACTCTCCCTCAACTTGAGACGTCTTTGGCATTGTGTTGTGTTATAAAGCTGTACATTATAGAGTGGTCTTGTATTGTCCCCAGCATCACGCTGTTTAATCAGCTACTTGACCTGCCACACCTCTCAGGTGGATGGATTATCTTGATAAAGGATGCTCACTAACAGAGATGTAAACAAATGTGTGCACAACATTTGAGAGAAATAAACATTTTGTGTGTATGGAAACATGGTACCAACAATTGACATGTTGCATTTGCCTTTTTATTCAGTTGATATAGAACATCACATAGAAGTAGAGGAGCAACTGCTATACAGGATGTAATACCAGCTCAAATATGACCAAGCAAAGTGAAAATAGTAGTATATGTTATTGGGGTTACATTTTGTCAAACCAAGCAAAACAGTCAGGAATAAGTTGGAATGGTGAACATGAGTTGATAGTAAAATCTCACAATGTAACTCCCTAATTTCACCTACATTAACGGCTATACAATGACAAATACAATGAACATTTCACACCAATCAACCCCTTAGTCCTCTTCCCCACTTCTCACACTGTTTAGTTTAACCAGAAACCACTTACAACAAATGTCAAGACCTCAAAATAGCATGATTAAAAGGAATGGAACAGAGTGATAACCTGAGAAATGAAAGACAACCATGCCCCCACAGTGGCTATGCTTCTCTTTAACCCCCGATAAAGGGCAGTTTCCCAGCCCTGTGGAGGTAGAGGAGGGGCTGAGTAAAGCTACCCAACACCCTGAAGGAGAAAGTAATGGGGGTCAGAATACACCTGAATGATCTCAAATAAATATGATCCTGAAGAATAGCCCTGATGATCGTAGGAGCGTAGTTCAGCATCAAGGTCAGCAGGATGATCTAGATGGTACGGGAGGCTCTTCTCTTCATCAGGTTCCCTCCCTCCTCTTTTTTACTCTTTCTCTCCATCCCTCCATCCTCTGGACCAGTAATAATGCTAAATGAATAGGCCTAATCTCTTGTCTAACCACCCCGTCCTGATACTAATTGTATAACGAATCAAACAAACAAACATTCACAAGTGATGATGCTTTAGTTAAAGGGGCAATCTGCCTTTGGGACATCCATTCTTGGACTTTCAAATGAATGATATATTCCCATTGGATCTTGAAATATATTACTTAGAAATGCCTCATGAGCTTAGTTCAACTGTCATACCCCATCAGAACCTAAAATAAGAGCTTGTGTAACTCCTTTGTTTGTAAAATAAAAAACAACATCAATGTAAACCAACATCTAAAAACCTGATGAAAACGATCATTTTGATATCATGGCTGGTCAGTCCTGGCATCCATAGCTCTGTCTATGAATTAAAAGTTGCTTTTTACAAAAACAATGGTAGGGACTCTGACACTTTGTCGTTTGATTGCCCATTTAACAACAATTGTTAAGCTTATGCTATGTATCAAACAACACTCTATTGCTACAGGTCACCACATTAAAACAATCAAAACTATTTATCAAATGAAATAGTACACAAATCCTTCTACATCTTTGCCATGTCTTTGTATGTTTAAACTACAGTTGCAGGCACTAAGAAGTTAGGCTGCGCCACGGTATTGACAGAAGAATTTTAATTCAATGCGTATTTAACTAAATTATTTATCATCTCCTAGCAATAGTGCCCACACCTGTAAGTCTAATGTGTCTCTGTCCCTCTTCGGCATGGCAGCTTTCCCTCTCTGTAGAGGTGCATCAGGGGTGAGACCAGGACACTGAAGATGTTAACAATCACCAAAATGTTGATGACATTGCAGTCGTAGTCAAGACTGGATGAAAAGGTGGCCAAACCAACAACCACCGGGATGGAGCTCGCCAAGATGATCACCAGGTTGGTTAAGATGATCTCAAAAGCTCTCATCTTAAGTGGATCTGTTGTCCTTTGTTTCTTCTGTCCCCCTCTGCCCCCCTCTACCTCTCCTGGACCAGGCTGCTTCAGCACACGCAGGATGAAGAAGCAGCAGAGAGAAATGACGGCCACCCCAAGACAATAGACACCACTGATCACATAACCTGAGGTTTCTTCATAACCAAATAAAGAGATGATAGAACATGAAAAAGTGAGTGACATCACCCAGACCAGGGTTGAACACGCCACCCTGTACCTCCGGAGTCTGTATTTGAGGAAAGCCACAGGTTGGGCCACCGCCAGGTATCTCTCCACACAGCTCTGGATCAGGGGCCTGCAGGTCCAGGAGAGGCCATAGAGGAAATAACCAGCCTTCTGCAACATGATGTTCTGGGTGAGGTTGTTGACCACCTCAAAGAAACCCTCCACACAGAATACCAGCTCCACTGCAAACAGGTTAATAGGGAAGACCTGGGTGGGTTTGAGACCTCCAGAGAGACTTCCACTCAGAGAGAGCCAGAGGCACCAGAGCAGGGCTGGTGTCCCCAGGAGGAAGCACATGGACTGGACAGCACCAGTAAGCACAGGCCCAACATAGCCCTTGTTAAGGCAAACATTCCAGCTGAAGTGTGTGTGGTTTCCTGAAGAGGCATTCATCCCTGTGGAACAATATCTGAGCCCACTGAGATATGAGAGAGGGGGGAGATGACAAGTTTCATGACTTTATGTTTTAATATGTTGTTGGCAATGTACTGATACAATATACTGATGTCAACATACATAAAAAATACTTAGATATACGTAGGTCTACTGTTGTTATGTCAGTCAAAGTTTTGTGCATTGTCTCAGAAAGTCTGAATGACAAAATGAGATGTAAAACGGTTAGCCGAAGGTAACATGTTATAATGCATTATAACCTACCTTAGTTGTGTAAGTAAATCAGAGCTTTCCTTGTGATATTTGTGGTTCTCTCTCCTGCAGAAGGCTGAGTCCAACCTGATGGAAGAAAAAATGCATGAGTGATTTTTGCCTAAGCCACTTGTCCTGTGTTCTTCTTAACAAGACACGTGTTATTTAAATACACACCTGTGGGCGTTCATGTATTGAGCACCGTTGAATGATTAGTTGACAGCAGGTCATTTTATTTGACTAGAAATCCTATCAAAACATATAATGAACAAAACACAGATTAACCAAAAGCCATAAGATGCACGCACCAACACACACACACACACACACACAAACACACACACACAGAGATGCAATTTCAACTCACTCAGTGATTTGCATTTCGCGGCCTGAGCAGAAATGGAAGCATCATCACTCATATCACTCAGCACCTGTCTGTTCCAGCCACAGGTTAACCCAGCCACCTGCAAGGGCTGACTCTTTCACCTTACATATTCAAATCATATGGACTTCAGACATACACAGTACTAGTCTGTTTGGATTCTGGATCGCTCTGTGATTGCATAGCGAATACAGTGTAGGTTTGTACTTACAGGTCAACCACATGTGATATATTCAATAAAAATACATACATTCTACGTTTAAACACACATCATTTCTGAAACAAGTGAAATATTTTTATGTCATGTATTTATCATTAAAAAAAGACTCTTTAAAGATACTAGTACAGTGTTAGTACTATGTAGCCTATATAGAAAGTGTTAGTACTATGTAGCCTATATAGAAAGTGTCAATGCTATGTAGCCTATATAGAAAGTGTTAATGCTATATAGCCTATATAGAAAGTGTTAGTACTATGTAGCCTATATAGAAAGTGTTAGTACTATGTAGCCTATATAGAAAGTGTTAGTACTATGTAGCCTATATAGAAAGTGTTAGTACTATGTAGCCTATATAGAAAGTGTCAATGCTATGTAGCCTATATAGAAAGTGTTAATGCTATATAGCCTATATAGAAAGTGTTAGTACTATGTAGCCTATATAGAAAGTGTTAGTACTATGTAGCCTATATAGAAAGTGTTAGTACTATGTAGCCTATATAGAAAGTGTTAATACTATGTAGCCTATATAGAAAGTGTCAATGCTATGTAGCCTATATAGAAAGTGTTAATGCTATGTAGCCTATATAGAAAGTGTTAGTACTATGTAGCCTATATAGAAAGTGTTAATGCTATATAGCCTATATAGAAAGTGTTCATACTATGTAGCCTATATAGAAAGTGTCAATGCTATGTAGCCTATATAGAAAGTGTTAATGCTATATAGCCTATATAGAAAGTGTTCATACTATGTAGCCTATATAGAAAGTGTCAATGCTATGTAGCCTATATAGAAAGTGTTAATGCTATATAGCCTATATAGAAAGTGTTAGTACTATGTAGCCTATATAGAAAGTGTTAGTACTATGTAGCCTATATAGAAAGTGTTAGTACTATGTAGCCTATATAGAAAGTGTTAGTACTATGTAGCCTATATAGAAAGTGTTAATACTATGTAGCCTATATAGAAAGTGTCAATGCTATGTAGCCTATATAGAAAGTGTTAATGCTATGTAGCCTATATAGAAAGTGTTAGTACTATGTAGCCTATATAGAAAGTGTTAATGCTATATAGCCTATATAGAAAGTGTTCATACTATGTAGCCTATATAGAAAGTGTCAATGCTATGTAGCCTATATAGAAAGTGTTAATGCTATATAGCCTATATAGAAAGTGTTCATACTATGTAGCCTATATAGAAAGTGTCAATGCTATGTAGCCTATATAGAAAGTGTTAATGCTATATAGCCTATATAGAAAGTGTTAGTACTATGTAGCCTATATAGAAAGTGTTAGTACTATGTAGCCTATATAGAAAGTGTTAGTACTATGTAGCCTATATAGAAAGTGTTAGTACTATGTAGCCTATATAGAAAGTGTTAGTACTATGTAGCCTATATAGAAAGTGTTAGTACTATGTAGCCTATATAGAAAGTGTTAGTACTATGTAGCCTATATAGAAAGTGTTAGTACTATGTAGCCTATGTAGAAAGTGTTAATGTGTGTTGGTAATAGCTTCTACACAGTGAGTGAGGGGAAGACCTTAGCTAGGACATCCATCTCCCTTTCACCCCCTCCCTGTCTCTCAACCCAACACTGTGACAGCTGACTACCCTGAAGAAGCCCCCCGTAGCCCCACCTTTCTTCCTCCACATGCCCCTTCCTCCCAATGCCCCGCATCCCACCATCCCACCCCAAGACCAAGGAAGTGCATCATGGCATTCCTCCCCTCACTGGTGTGAGGCCCCCTCTTCCTCCATGCTCTGTCAGCCTGGCCCTGACTGATGCACTTGTACCTCTTACTCAGCTGTCTGGCTGGAAGACGATACTTCACTTTCACATGGTTAAGGTCCCCTAGCCCTCTGCTTGACCTGGAATCCCCTCAACATATCCACATTGGCTGCCCCTTTGTAGCCACCAGTCCAGCAGCTTTTTGTCACATGAGGACATAAAGTGATGGCTATGTGTCTGTGATTATAGAATGAGGATGCAGTAGAGGGTCTGGATTGGTCTGGGTAGGTTCCCTGTACTAAGCTTACACACGGGGTCAGCATTGGGTCTTTATTAGGTTCCATCGAGCTCTGTATCGTATGTATGGTTGTGTCAACAGAGCTACGTAAAACAGCTGGGGGCTGAGAGTGTGAACAGGAGGGAGGGAGGGAGGGAGGGAGGGAGGGAGGGAGGGAGGGAGGGAGGGAGGGAGGGAGGGAGGGACTGGAGAGAGAAACAGAGTGGAGACAGTTGTGGGTGAGGAAACATGGGGCAGAAAGAAGGACTGACAGAAGATGAGCAAACTGAGTGACATAGTGAGGAATGAGAGAGAGGGGGAGAAAGAGGGAGAGGGAGTGAATGAGTGCCAGTGAGAGAGGGACATTAACAAAGAGAGCGAGAGAGACCAAGCAAGGAAGCGGGACGAACAGCGAACCATGGCCACTTCATCATGAACTGCTTTGGTTGCTCATGGATTTTTCTCAACGGAAATGCTGCAGACTGAAATCTCTGTTCTCCAACCATGAACTAACGTTATTTGTTCTCATTTTACCTATTTTGTTCTAAATGTCCTCAGAGGCTGGACAATTCAACTACAACAAGATGAACATGTGTTCCCGAGTACTCTAATTCTGTCTGAAGACTCTGAAGACTCAAGATTCTGAAGACTCAAGATTCTGAAGACTCAAGATTCTGAAGACTCAAGATTCTGAAGACTCAGGATTCTGAAGACTCAAGATTCTGAAGCTATACGGATTACTGTTACTTGATCTGCCTGGGTCTACAGCTGTCCTGGATCGGCCTGTAGTCATTATAGACCCGTGTTAACTGGACCTGTCCTGGATCGGCCTGTAGTCAATGTAGACCAGTGCTGGACCTGTCCTGGATTGGCCTGTAGTCATTATAGACAAGTATTAACTGCAGCTTTTCACTGGGATCTGGACCCATTGGTCTGTGAGTACCAGCCAGTCCAACCAGGAGATGCAGAAGAACAATAAGAAGAACCTGGTCCAGAACATGGGCCAGCAGCAGAGAGCGCTAGCTTGCACAGCCTTGACAAAACCAGGCAACAAGTGAGTCAGGTCAGGGTTCAGGGGTCAGAGGGTATAGTACAGGGGGTGAAGGGTAAGGGAACTCAGGGTCAAATGGGTGAAGTGCATTGTAAAGGGATCTGGGGGGGGTGCTGTTTTGGTGCGCTCTGTAAATAATGCAGGCATCCGTTTGCTTTAGGTGTGTTTGTTGTGGGATGGCATTTGTGCTGAATACCAACACAGCTTTTTAGATGGTCTTCTATCGTGTTAGTTTGTGGTCTAGAATGAAACACTACCAGTACTACTCTACTTTTATTGCTACCTTTAATACCAATCCCAACGGGTACTTGATTAATTTCTGATCCTTGAAAGAATGAAGTTTGCACAGAGTGTTTAATACAGTTTCTTGGCTGACAGCGCCGGGTCGGCGTACTGTGACTCAGCTAGTAATTCTATACTCAATGACTGTGGTAGTGCAACGCTTTAACTCAACTCCTAGAGTAATACTTTGTGGAATTCCTGCTGAATCTTCTATCAAAGTGATCAGGTCAAATTTAGCCCAAACCTTTTGCCATAAAGTGGTGTAAAGTGTTGACGGGGTGGTTTATTACCAACTTTTTAAGTTCATTATGTACTGCTTTTCTTTTATTTAAGTCTTTTATTGTTTCTGTTTAGAAATGACAAATACTGTATGTATATATATATATATATATAACATTTAGCATGGCCATGGCTGTCGTAATTGTAATACAAACATTGGGCTGTTTGGAACAGTTGTAGGGTGGTATGTCGTGAACTAGATGTTTTTATTTACTGCAGACAGCTGCGAGCCGAGGAGCAGTCCCCATAGGCTCCAACTTGTCATCGCCCTTTTATTGTCAGTCCGACAGACAGTAAGTTCCTAATGTTGCCCCATCCAACGGCTTAAGTCAGTAAATGCTTAGTGCACAGTCAGAGGCGCATCACATAACAGTAAATGAGACCACTGACAGCCAACCCAGTCAGTCGGTGATGAAGGACAGGGGGGGTAAATAAGTAAACAGAAAAACAGTTTTAGTACCGTGACCACATTTAATAAAATATCCAGATGTGGGACAACAGGAGGATTTTGCAGGACATTCACAGTTTTGGCCACGTATGATATTTTCTTTCTTTGACTATTCAGCAAACCGTCCTAAAGTCTCATAAGACATATGGTGGTGTGTTTGGTGTGACAGTAACGTTGTACTATGGTTGTGTTATGTAGAATACTAAACTGATCATTATGGGATCTTCCAAGACATTGATTCAGCTTTGATCTAACTTGACTAAATGAGCACCATTGTGAGAAGTGGCTGAGCGACACTCTGGTGTACTCAGGCAGCACTACAGCCCTGGTGTACTCAGGCAGCACTACAGCCCCGGTGTACTCAGGCAGCACTACAGCCCTGCACCGAATGAGCTAATTGAAGCAAAGCTACTCTTTTGCCTCGTGCAACATGTAGTGATGCAGAAACAAGAAACCACATGTGTTTTATGAAAATCTTTCAATATGCGGCCAAGGAAACAATTCTGGTTGGTCTCAGGGAATGTAAAACGGGATTGAGTGAAGTAGCAGTGAATATGAAAGCAACACAAATGTGAAATGACCTTATATCCTATCTTGCAGTCTAATACAGCTATTTGCTTACTTTTGTAGCTCTTCATCGGTAGCACACTTTTTGTAAGTAGCATAACTGTCCTCTCCAAGTTTAGCTGGAATTTAGCCCCAAATCGTTTGAGAATTAGTTGATGTTAGGTCTATAACATTGGCCCAACGTCTGGTCTTGCGCAGAATATCAGATCTCAACAATGACTAGAGAAGTGTTTTACGTCACCAGTACCACATCCATATCATATACAGTGCATTCGGAAAGTATTCAGACACCTTGAATTTTCTATATTTTATTATGTTACTATGTTATTCTAAAATTGATTAAATTGCTCCCCATTAAACCTGACAGAGCTTGAGAGGGTCTGCCGAGAAAAATCGGAGAAACTCCCGAAATATAGGTGTGGCAAGCTTGTAGCGTCATACCCAAGGATGGGGAGTGTCGCTGCACAGCTATTTTCAAGTCTCTCCAGAGCAGTTTGATTGGGTTCATGTCCGGGCTGGGCCACTCAAGGACATTCAGAGACTTCTCTCAAAGCCACTCCTGCGTTGTCTTGGCTGTGTGCTTAGGGCCGTTGTCCTGTTGGAAGGTGAACCTTCTGTGCTTTGCTCTGTTCATCTTTCCCTTGATCCTGAGTAGTGTCCCATTTCCTGCCATTAAAAAACATCCCCACAGCATGATGCTGCCCACACTACGCTTCACCATAGGAAGGGTGCCAGATTTCCTCCAGATGTGACGCTTGGCATTCAGGCCAAAGAGTTAAATCTTGGTTTCATCAGACCAGATAATCTTGTTTCTCATGGTCTGAGAGTCCTTTACCTGCCTTTTGGCAAACTCCAAGCGGGCTGTCATGTGCATTTTACTGAGGAGTGGCTTCCATCTGGCCACTCTATCATAAACACCTGATTGGTGGAGTGCTGCAGAGATGGTTGTCCTTCTGGAAGGTTTTCCCATCTCCACACAGGAACTCTGGAGCTCTGTCAGAGTGACCATCAGGTTCTTGGTCACTTCCCTGACCAAGGCCTTTATCCCCCTATTGCTCAGTTTGGAAGGGTGGCCAGCTCTAGGAAGTCTTGGTGATTCCAAACTTCTTCCATTTAAGAATACTGGAGGCCACTGTGTTCATGGGGACCTTCAATGTTGCAGAAATGTTTTGGTACCCTTCCCCAGATTGGTGCTTCGACACAAATCTGTCTCGGATGTCTACGGACAATTCTTTTGAACTCATGGCTTAGTTTCTGCTCTTACGTGGGACATTATAGAGACAGGTGTGAGCCTTTCCAAATCATGTCCAATCAAATGCATTTACCACAGATGGATTCCAATCAAGTTGTAGAAACATCTCAAGTATGATCAATGGATTCAGGATGCACTTGAGCTAATTTTGAGTCTAATAGCAAAGGGTCTGAATACTTATGTAAATAATGTTTTTCAGTTTTATGTATATATATATATATATATAGATATATAATGTCTAATACCTGTTTTCGCTTTTTCATTATGGGGTATTGTGTGTAGATTGATGAGGAAAGAGAATAATTTAACACATTTTAGAATCAGGCTGTAATGTAACAAAATTTGCAAAAGGGGAAGGGGTCTGAATATTTTCCGAATCTTTACATAAGCACAAAGTGACTGCAAGTGACTGACTGAAATTCTGGAGAAATCTATAAAAAAAAATCTAAATGAGTGACGTTTGAATTTGTTGATCAAATGCTGGACATGATTGCTTGGTTAGGGGACATGGGACAAAATATGGGACTGTCCCGCACAACTAGGACAACATGTGGTCACTCTATAGTGTCAAGTCTAATTGAGGACGGACCATTTACTATTGTGTTCAAGTCAAAAGTGTTTTACTTTATTTTTTACTATTTTCTACATTGTAGAATAATAATGAAGACATCAAAACTATGAAATAACATATATGTATAGTAGTCACTAAATACCATGTAAACATTAGCAGCATTAGCGAGGTATTAGGGATTGATTCTGGTGTAATAGTCTCTAAGGACCGCGAGCACAATACTGTAACTCAATAAGACAAAGACTCATGACATCCAATGTATCATCCCATCATCATGGGGTTGAACACTAACAAAGGTTTAAGCTTAAGTAAATCAGCTGTTTAATGTTCTTGGTCCTGTGGGAGGTGGGAGTTGAGTATGCTAAGTTGGAAACGTATGATGCTTCGTCTTGTTCTGGTAGACTCTTTGAGGGGGATATGGGGGGTTAAAGGTTTTACGACTGGCAGCCGCGAGTTTGTGATTGGCAGCCGCGTTAGCTGCCTGAGTCACTCACGGACACTTGTCAGAGAGCAGTCTCACCTGTCGCATTCCTTTTTTTAAAACCCCTGTCTGGTCTTATTGCTTTGGCCTTGGATTTGTTTGCTACATAAGTACAATAACATATTCAAGTTTGTAGAGGCCTGTAAGAACAAAGTAGAGTTGATAGGGTTTGTCCATGGCTGTGACAGTGACTGTTCTGGCTTGACACGGGTTGGCACTTGACACGTGTTTGCTCTTGACACAACTTGGTGCATGACACAAGTTGGAGCTTGCTGAGCGCTACAATCCACTGTTTTCCCTGCTAACACCCCCTGTGATTCCACTGTTTTCCTTGCTAACACCCCCTGGGTTTCCACTGTTTTCCCTGCTAACACCCCCTGGGTTTCCACTGTTTTCGCTGCTAACACTGTTTTCCCTAATTACACTGTCTCACTTACCTCCTCTCTGTGGGTGACCCTTTAACCTTCACATTAACCTAGTTCTAGATCTGTTTCCCTCCTCTCTGTGTGTGGCCCTTTAACCTTCACATTAACCTAGTTCTAGATCTGTTTCCCTCCTCTCTGTGTGTGGCCCTTTAACACTCACATTAACCTAGTTATAGGTCTGTTTCCCTCCTCTCTGTGTGTGACCCTTTAATTCTCTCATTAACCTAGTTCTAGGGCTGTTTCCCTCCTCTCTGTGGGTGACCCTTTAATTCTCTCATTAACCTAGTTCTAGGGCTGTTTCCCTCCTCTCTGTGTGTGGCCCTTTAACCCTCACATTAACCTAGTTATAGGTCTGTTTCCCTCCTCTCTGTGTGTGACCCTTTAATTCTCTCATTAACCTAGTTCTAGGGCTGTTTCCCTTCTATCTGTGTGTGACCCTTTAATTCTCTCATTAACCTAGTTCTAGGGCTGTTTCCCTTCTCTCTGTGTGTGACCCTTTAATTCTCTCATTAACCTAGTTCTAGGGCTGTTTCCCTCTTCTCTGTGGGTGACCCTTTAACCCTCACATTAACCTAGTTCTAGGACTTGTAACAGTCTTTAAAACCTGCTTGATTAGAGGTTCAAACAGGGTCTTAAATAAGACAAATGATCAGATCATGACGTGTGGGTGTGATCTTCTCCTAACTTGGCCAATTGTCTATTTCACCGCAGTCAGAATGATCTCTCAGAATGATCTCTCAGAATGATCTCTCAGAAAGATCTCTCAGAATGATCTCTCAGAAAGATCTCTCAGAATGATCTCTCAGAATGATCTCTCAGAATGATCTCTCAGAATGATCTCTCAGAATGATCTCTCAGAATGATCTCTCAGAATGATCTCTCAGAAAGATTGTGAAAACACCACAGTAAGTACGTGCATAACCTATACCTCATCAAACTGTGTGGCATTCCACTGACACATCGTGCCACGGGTTGCCGAGGATCTAAAATAAACACTCTAAAAAGGTTGGCCATGTCAGAACTACGCAAGAGAAAACAATAAAATACGTTTATACACATGCAATGTGACAGTCACAGGTGGCCACTGTGGGTCATGGGGGCCATATAAATGTACTTTAACTGTCCACGGCGCTAGAACCCGGCCTGCAGCTTTTCACAACGTTGGGCTTGTGAACTAAAGGTGTAAATCAAAGTGTTTATAACAGTGGCAACACTGTCTTTCAGGCACGTGGTTTGACTGCTTTGTGAGTCAGGGAATCAATTAATAAATGCCCGACAAACACTCGTGCCCCACAAAACATCACAAGGCATTGCCCTTGTTAAAAGGTCAAGACTGGTGACTTTTCTGCCAGGACAAAAGTCACCAGATTAAGAGTGAAATATCCAGATAAACCTTAATTATGGGTGGCCACAGCTGGAATTGAATCCACGACCCATGGCGTTGAAAGTGCCATGCTCTAACGACTGAGCCACAACACCAAACATCTCTTCATTGTTATTACACGTGTGCTGTTGTGCTGCATCCATTGCCTTTGTGCGTAGTTTTACCTAACTGAGACTATTTCAGCCTTCAGTCACTTGAGGAGATTCATATCACACCTCACGATAACTGATCTCATCTGTTGGAAGCAGTTTGAAGGGTCAGTTTATGCCAAGGGGGATCTGAGTGGGGCACTCTAAGTCTGAGTAAGGGTTCTGGGGTCTGCCAAGTAACAGAGGCCGAGAGGACATCCCTCCTCCCCTATTCCTCTCATTATTCACACAGCAAGACACACTGGACCCATGCTCTGTAGGACAGGGATGGGCAATTCCAGTCCTCGCGGGACGGAGTGGTGTTACACTTTTTCCCCATCCCTATCAAACACAGCTGATTAAACTCATTGCATTCTAAACTGAAGATCATGATTAGTTGATTATTGAAGTCAGGCGTGTTAGCTGGGGCTGGGGCAAAAGTGTGACACCCATCAAGCCCCTGAAGACTGGAGTTGGCCATCCCTGCTCTAGGACATCGCTTTGAATGTGTCACGCTCAGAGGAAACACAAATATCTGTGTGACTGAAATTAGATGTAACTGAATCTGAATACATCATAAGATGCTTGTCAATGAAACACAGTCTGCATGGCCTTTACGATGCCTACATCCGATGGGACGGCACGTAGGACGGTGTAACTAAATCACATTGTAGATACAGCAGAGAATAAAGTGTCAAAATATGTGATGGTCTATAACAGTGGTTCTTGACTCTAGTCCTCGAATACCCCCAATAGTAGATGTTTTTCTTGTTGTCCCGGACAAGCACACCTGATTCAACTTGTCAACTAATCATCAGGCCCTCAAGGAGTTGAATCAGGTATGTTTGTCCACAGCGACAACTAAAATGGGTGCTGTTGGGGTTACTCGAGGACCGGAGTTGGGAACCACTGGTCTATAATGTTGTCCCTTAGTAACGGCTTAGCCTATTTTGAGGTGCTTATTAAACACAAGTTACCTATATCCCATTGCCTGTAGGAACATAAAGTCATCAGGTTCTTCTGGGTTTATTTTTATTTGGTGGTGCGCCCCTCTGCACAGAAATGTCACGCCGTGTACCTGACTAGCACAAATTAGCGATGTGCTAGATGGACATGATGGCCACCGTTCATTTCATCTCTAGTAGATTGGTTAAAGGGGGAAGGCGATATCATAAATCATTGTATTTGTAAATCACTTGGAACTGGCCGCTGCCCAACAGGCACTACGTAACCTAGTTATTAGCATTGCATACCATCCATTTATAAAGCCTTAGCTCAGGCACATTTAGCTTAAGGGACACATTGTTTGGGCGTAACAGAATGTTTTTACACAACTGGGAAACGTTGTGTTTCTGTAGGTAGGTTCTGACTGTAGCAGTCTCAGCAGTGACCTCCTTCACCCTTGGGAGCGAGAGGAGTCTTAGGCTGCATCACGAATAGCACCCTATTCCTTAAATAGTGTACTACTTTTGTCCAGAACCCTGTGGTCATCCCTGTGGGCCCTGGTCAAAAGTAATGCACTGTGTGCAAAAGGCTGCCATTTGCGACGTTGCCTTAGAGTGATCGCCACTAGCCTATGTCCACCACTCTTGGGTCTAAAAATAAGAGGAGTCCTAAAAAAGATTTATGTCCTAAGCACTCGTGATGGACACTTGAGAGAGATGGTGTCAGAGAGAGAGGGAGAGTGTGAGCTAAATGAACTGCTAGTGAACGAGAGAGGGAGAGAGGAGAGAGAAAATATGGTTTAGTTGGTGGTTTGTTTTTTCGGTCTCCTCCTTACTACTGGATTTCTGCAGCCAAATTCATTACTTAACCCCCATGATCCATTTTAATTGCTACAGTGAGACATTCTCTCATTGAATCTCCATTCTGCATTTCTATTGCCCAGTGATTTGCATGGAGCTGTTGATGGCTCAGCCACTCTGGGATGTTTGAGGTCGGGGAACGGAACGGCTGGCAACGCTGTTAATTTACACCCCCGACTACTGCGTTCCGCTCAAAGTCATGAAGACTACACCTGTCATGCATTACTGCCACACTGCAGAGAGGGGTCGGGGTGGGGGACCAACAGGGCAGTTCAGGGGTGTTTCATCCGAACAGTTCAGGGGTGATTCGTTCAATCCAATCCCCTTGGGTGTAATAGATACGTTAGCGGTCCTCTAGGCAACAGTGTGGGCAGATTCAGTTCATCTACTGAGGAATATTCATAATGTGCAAACAAAGCTACATTTCCCTATTGATTGTGTTGTTCCTTGGTTTAACTACAGTATGTTCTGTTGTAGGAGTTGATAGGAGTTGACCTTAACCGCTGGTTCCAGGGTCAGATATGTTCTATCCTAATGAGGATTTAGGCTGAGGACATCCGATCCTAGGTCTTTGTTTAGGGGCCAGTTCAACCTCAAGGTTAGGGGCCAGTTCAACCTCAAGGTGGATTGCTGAGATACCTCTCTAGCACAGAGGTTTTCAAACCTCTCCTCTGGGACCCCAGTAGTTTCACAATTTAGTTGTACCCCTGAACTCGTTCACCTGATTCACCTATCAAAGGGCTTGAAAATTATATAGTTGACAAGTTGAATCATGTGTGTTAGCTTTGGAATACATCAAATACATGGAGCGGCTGGGGGTCCGAGGAGAGATTTTCTCTAGCATGGAAGTCTGACTTCTGAATTCAGTCGGACTAAATCCTCTCCAGTCCACCACCTGCTCTTAATTAGTCCCACACTGTAGTACTGTATTACACATTAATGATATCACAAGCCAGACTGGAAGCCAATCCATTATGCAGCACTGTTAACACCCAGGCTGTCTTCTGCTGGCTTTGACTGCTGATGATGCAAACCCCATGGGGGGAAGTAAGAAACACCCCATACCACTCTGGTTGTCCCACCTGGGGCATCTGTATCATTTTCCTCCTGTCTGCACCAAATCACTTCAGTGTCTCCTCTCATCGTTCCGAGGTTGATTTTAAACACCACGCATGTGCCTTCACAACCCGACTCCCCCCACAACCCTCCACCTTTGTCCCAGCACCTAGGGTAGGCTTACGACAACAACGACAACCACACACCATGCATCAGCAGTAGTAGTTGGGGCTCTGTAATCTGAGGACGCGTGCGGCTGATATAAGAGAGTGCTGGGTCTACGGAACAAGATGGGCGGTGAGAGTGTACTTGTTAGGGATATTCTGGTAGCAAGAGCACATGATCATCTTATTCAGTTGAGACTGGCGAAATAGAGACATGTTATTTTCTCAGTGTGGTTAGTCATGAGGTTTGATTGACAATTTGATTTGATTATTATATAAATGCACTACGCCACAGAAATACCCTGGACATAAAAAAAAGGTAGGTCCCTATTTTATTTGAAATCGTAGTCACACGGTTTATGGAATGCCTGGAGGATTTACAGGCATGTTCTGCCCCCCCCCCCCCCCCCCCCCCCAACAATAACCATATTGTCCCACACAGTAACATGTCACATGCATCACCATCATCATCTTCTTATTTTCCCTTAGAATGGGAAAGTAACTGAACACACCCTCCACTGTCATGGACGGACAGTAGTCACTGGCTTGTCTTCACATGCTCATGCAACACGCCTAGCAACAGCATACATCCTGCCATCTTGTGATATGGTTGGTATTTGTTTTTACACATACAAGATGGCATACGTACATCTCCATGAGCTAATGCTGCCTGCAGATGATCCGTGTATCTCCCTGCCTACGTTTGCTAGCCGTCCCGTCCATTCCTTACCCTATCCTGTCAACATTGTAAGCACTTGTTTATCCATTCAGACAGGTGTTTGAATAATGTGCATCTCTGTCCAATAAAAAATGATTGTCATGAGGCTGAGGGGTGAGGCGCGGGGCTAAGGGGTAAATTTACGACAGCCAAATGTATCTTCACCTCATTGATCATGAAACATGAGTGACTCCAAAGAAATCTGCGAACAGGTGTGGTGGCGAGGGGTAGGGGCCCTGGGGCGGTGGCGAGGGATAGGGGGGAGATAAGAGAGAAAGAAAGGGAGGAGTGGAGTAAGAGAGAGAGAGAGAGAGAGAGATGGGACACAGCAAGGGAGTCAGGCAGGTTGGGTGATGGGAATTTGCATGATGAAGAAAAAATATATATAATCTGACTCAGAGTTCAGAGGTGAGGTGGATTCCAATGGCAGGGGTTGTGTGTTTTTCATCCCCACGACATGTCTCCAAATCTAGCATCGGCCGCCGTGGGGTACGGGGGACATTGCCCACAGGTGCACTTTGGTGACGCAAACAGCAACCAGTTATGACAGGAAATGTGATTGAGAGGCAAGTCATTCGGACCCCCACCACCACCAAACCCACTGAGAGAGATAGCGCATACAGTACATAATGTTGTCAGATAGTTCATCCCCATATCGATTACCAGGCCGGCATGGATGGATCATGTGTTACTGTGTCTGTTTTTAAATGTTTCTGGTATCGAATACATCGCTTGGATCAGATGTCTGTGGCATGTTTAAACACACCGGCACGCTGTCTCTCATTCCTTCTCTCTCTCGTCCCCCCTTCTCTCCATCATTCCCTCTGTCTCTCAAACGTACAGCTTCTGTCTCTCATAAACACATGCACACACACACACAAAACGCCCATTCTGCCGGACCTAGGCCTATATCTCACAAACACACTATTTCTCTTTCTCACACGTACACAGCCTCTGTCTATCAGTGTGTGGATGACAGCAGTTTAATATGACCCAGGAGGAATGAAGGCAGCTGCCGTTACAAGCCTGATAATTTGTCAAGTGACGAGCTAATGAGAGGGTCATGGGAGCTTTGGCCACAGACACACCGGAATGTTGGGAACAGCCATTCACAGGACACAGTCAATTCCATACAACTTTATTTAGTCTCATCAGTAGTGACTTTAAAAATCTATTTAGACATGTTTGCATTGTTAAGAGAAAGAGTGTTGAGGTTGATGCAGTCTCAAATCCTAATTTAGCCTCATCCCGAATGTATGTACTGTTTTGAAAAAAATGCAAGTGTACAGTACATGACACTAACATAACAGTAGGTATCTAATAGCAAAAGTTTCCCATAACAAATGTATGATATCTCAATATTGACCAAATATGCAATCTGTCATAATTTCACAAAACAATTGCAAATAGGAGCACTAAATAACTTATGCTGGTAGAGTGGTAGAAACGTTGTTTGTAGTTTACATAAGTTATAGCGATGAATAAACTATAATTTACACATTTTGACAGAAAAGAAGATACTGTATGTGTGCCGTTCGACTTTTCTAAACAGAAAAGTCGCAATAAGATTCGATTTAATCATTGGTTCTGCTCTCGATTAGTCAGCCTGTTTTCATTGTAGGGCTTTTTGCGCAAGCGGTTATATCCTTCTTCACAGGGAAGAGAAGAGCCGATTTCAGCAGGTCCCACGAAGACAAACAAAGAACCACACCCGGTATTGTATGACAGGTAGCTATGTCTAAACAGATTATTTTCAAAAATAGCATCTTCACGGATATTAATCACCGTTCGTTCGGGGATAAAATACCATTCATGCTTCCTCCTTCTGCTACTGGCATCGCAGCAAAAAAACAAAATGGCTTTACAATGCAGCTAGCTAGCTAACGTTAGGCCTGGAAAGCTGCATTTATTCGGACACTGCAGCTAGTCAATGTGGAACGTGTTTATCCGCAAACATATGTTATAAAACGACAGGAATGTATTTGAACGAGTTCACAGCTGGTTGGTACTAGCCGATAAAATGGGCATTACAGGAGCTTGCTGATTAGGTTAGCTAGCTAACTAACTTAGCATTGTAACTAACTGTCCTCATTTCAACTGGTTAGCATCAGAGCGAATCAATGCGTTTGTAATTAAGCGGCATTTGACATCTTGTGCAGTATGTATATGATGTATATGCTAACTTTACAGTACAGTTAGAGAAAGTCGTGTTTATATTAGCCATCTAACTCATGTAAATGAATAACCGGCCACCTACAGCTATGTTGCTAGTAGCCCAATAATGGACTAGAAGCTAATAGTGCAAGGGCCTTACCGTTACATGTTCTATTTAGAGGCGAATTGGCTGTCAGACAAATAATCAATCTAAATGTGAATCGATTTTAAATTGCGGTATGGTTCTAGAAATATAAAGCTTTCTACTTTCATATCACATCAAAACAATTTCACAAATGGAAAATATAAAGTTACTGTTTTAACGATCGGCTTTGGGCAAAAATAACGTATTCAAACGGTATAACTGATCAATGCACCATCATACCAGGTCATTTAATGCTTAAAAATAAAATTGGATTAATACGATATTTGACCAAAGTGCCATTTCTCCAAAAACAAATCTTTTGAAATGACGTCAACACATATGTAGTTACTGGCTAACGAACAAGCTACGTTGGTTTCGGCGCGCATGACCAGAATGACGCATAACTAACCACCAAAGGCACACCCCGTTTCTCTTTTGAAAATTGAGAAAGGGCGGAGTTGGACCGGGTTAACGCAGTTGCAGCTGATAGTATCTTTATGTGACAACAGGTTTGTGGCGTCCGTCTTCTGTTAATACTCAGGTGTTCGGAGATGCAGATAGCTAATTAGCACAGAGTTGACTGGCGGTTTCCGTAAACAAGCACTGTAATATGGCAGACTCTGATGATAGTATATCTTGTAATTGAGAAGTCCATCATCATCCTGCACAGATTTAATACACAGGTCAAGCAAGCTTGTGTGGATATTAGCGATGGGTTAGTTAGAAGCTAATCTGGGTTGGCATCATACATCAGTCTCAAAGAGCAGAATATATACATAAGAAAGGACAAGTGTGTATATAGGATTCTGTTCAAATTACAATGAGTGCAGTAACTAGGAACATATTCCATTGATAGAGGCTAATGACCTTTAAGGCCTATTGATGACAGCAATGGAGGATGGTGGGTTGAGCTATAGGAGGACGGGCTCATAGTAATGGCGGGAATGGAATAAATGCAACAGTATCAAGCACAAACATGTGGAAACCACGTTTGACTACGTTCCATTTAATTCCAGCCATTACAATGAGTGTCTTCCTATAGCTCCTCCCACCAGCCTCTACTGGATGATCATATGTCTGGCCATACTAGCCCAGTATCTTCCATATCAAGAGAAATAATAAAAAAACAGAAGGTTAAATTACTACACAGCTTTATAGGGTTAAGGCGTCAGCATGCTTCAGTTCGACTAGCGCCTATGCAAACCGAACGAGTGTTCTCACATACTCCCTTAAAATACCTTCTCTTTAAAAATTTGAAAAGGGCAGCAATAGCACTTTGAAACTCCGGAGCCAGTATACACTTCCTCTAAATAGTAAGAATTAATCTAAGATAATTCAAGAAATCGGTCATTAATTGTCATGTTTTTGTTTTTGCAGAGGAGATCTTAGTCGCCCAATTTTTACATCTAACTAAGATGTGGTGCAGTATTTCTTAATGAAAAAATGTGTGTGAAAATGAGCTGTCTCTCATTGAATGACAACAAAGACTTTATTGAAAAATCCCTGCTGTTGACCAGGCACAGATGAAAGGGGCGTAGACTCTGGCTACTACTGACTTCGGCTTGCCTCGAGAGAAAAATGTCTGTGCCCGAAAACTTTACTGAAGTTCAAAACTAACGAAACGTCACAATGTCATCGTAATACATGCACAAACCCTTCTGAACAGTTTCGGCTGAGAAGCATGCGGACGCCATTATAATTGAATTGGTCTGTCATCTGAAAACGATGTTATAAAATACTGCTGTTTGGGCTTCTATTGAATTTATGTATAATCAGTTTTCCCTTAATATTGTTGTTTCAGGTCAACATCATAGCAAATTATACATATATTTGAATACAAGCAAGAATCAAGATTACATAAAACATAACATAAGCAACAGAAAACAAAAGTGACAGGGCTGGTTGGTATACCGTATTTTACATTATAAACTGAGTGGTTCGAGCCCTGAATGTTGATTGGTTGACAGCTGTGGTATATCACACTGTATACAACGAGTATGGCAAAACATTTATTTTTACTGCTCTAATTATTTTGGTAACCAGTTTATAATTGCAATAAGGCACGTCTGGGGTTTGTGGTATATGGCCAATATACCATGGCTAAGGCCTGTATCCAGTCACTCCGCATTATGTCGTGATTAAGGACAGTCGTTAGCTGTGGTATATTGGCCATATACCACACCTCCTCTTCCCTTATTGCTCAAATATACCGGTATTTGGTGTACTGACCGGTTTGGGTTTTTACTTTACCTTCTATAACGGTATTTGAATGTTTGGTTTGTTAAATCTGATATGCCATGTGTAATGTCCATTTTTATAGTTTACTCTACTACTTGAGTCATCTCTTTCCACTCTCTTTCTGTGCTGCCACACATACCTAGCCCCGTTAGCTAATAAATGTACTGATTCAGAGAAAATTGAACTAGCTATACAGCCTGATAATACCAGTGATGGTGTAGACCTAAATCAGAATGTTTGTGCAACATTATCTTCTAAATCAGAGGGATACGTGAAGCCTGAGTATGTTCACTACATGCAGTAGCTAAGAGAACATTACATGGAGCCAAAGATTATAGGGTCCCCTAAGAAACACTTATCAACACTTTGGTTGCTACCCTGTCTCTATGGCATTTTTGTTCATTTTCATGTCAACCAGCACTGTATTCAAAGTGTCCGCTATTATATTCTAACTTTGGAATTAGAATAATACATTTCCATGATTCCAACAGTTCACCGAAGTGAACATTTGGTTTAGGTCCACTCAGTCCCTTAAGGGGGGGGCAAGGTAAATGCCAAGAAATACACAGCCATTCTGAGTGAGTGATCACCGTCAACCTATGGTGAAGAATTTCTATCCTGATGGGAGTGGTCTCTTCCAAGATGACTATGTCCCCATGTACATGGCACGAGTGGTCACTAAATGGTTTGTTGAATGACAATGATTTAAACCATATGCTATGGCCCTCTGTCACCAGATCTTAACCCAGTTCTACACCACCATCAACAAATCACCAAATTATGGAATTTATTGTGTTAGAATGGTGTTGCATCCCTCCAGTAGAGTTCCAGACACTTGTAGAATCTGCCAAGGCGCATTGAAGCTGTTCTGATGGCTCGTGGTGGTCCAACGCCCTATTAAGACACTTTATGTTGGCGTTTACATTACTTTGACAGTACATTACATAATTACTTTTTTTTTTTTTACATTAACAAAAATAAACATTATTTCTTATTACCCATGATATTTCTCAGGGTATCTGCAAGATTAGGGGAAAGATATCATGAAGGGGTCCCATATTTCCCTCACCTTTGTTCTGAAATATGGAATTTGTTTTCTCCAGTGGCAGCCTTTCAAATATCTCACAATACCACTGATTTTTATAGTAGGTTGCTGGTCTTTTATCCAACTCAGATTGAGTTGTGCTAGTGTAAGTAAGTAATGGTCTGTTTTCTGTGACACCTGATGCAAGTAGCAATGGGTCCATTC
This sequence comes from Oncorhynchus mykiss, assembly GCF_013265735.2. Classification (NCBI taxonomy): domain Eukaryota; kingdom Metazoa; phylum Chordata; class Actinopteri; order Salmoniformes; family Salmonidae; genus Oncorhynchus; species Oncorhynchus mykiss. The sequence continues at coordinate 74,377,059 of NC_048574.1, forward strand.
TTCTAGGACATCTTAACATGCCCATTAGCTCAGTTTAGTTTTTCTCCCAGAAAATTGTTAATGTGGTGGGTAGGTCCAAAACAAGTGCCATTGGGTACGTTTCATTGTTGTACTTATTTTTGTACTTACACATGTTATTCTTTTATTGGCCTTTGTATCAAATTGATGGTAAGTCTAATGGTGTTGAATAGTTAACATTTCTTTGCTTTTCCACCCTGTAAAAGAGCATGACTGCAAGATGTTTAAGAGAAGATGATGGAATTTTCCCTCCCCTCAATTTAAAAGGAAACAAAAACGGTGAAATCATAGACATTTCTCACTACATAGGGACCCCCTCCTGTAAGAATACCAATAAGAAGAAATAATTCAAGCAAATCAAAATTGAGGAGGCCCAGCATCTGTAATCCTGTTTCTGCTTTCCACCTCTCAGCTTCGCGTTGCTCACAGAAAGTCCATCCCAGCTCTACCCTCTATCAGCTTGGGCAGATAGGGCAGCCAGTGCCTTCGGTACCATAGGCCGGGGAACCCCGTTCCTCTTCGGACCGTCCGCGGCTATCCGCCTGGCCCAGATCGAAGCCCAGCTAGCCCTGCACCAACTGAGCATCATCGCCGCTGCCAGTAACCACGGCAACCAGCAACGGGCCCTGCTCAACCTTCTCCAGCAAGCAGCTGCCAACAACATCGCTCAGCCGCTTGCCCCCGTCATGTACCAGCCTCAGCAACAGGGGGCACCCTTCAACAGGCCCAGGAACATGCCATACCATCAACAACAACCGGGTCACTCTACGGGCAGCAACAACATGGCCCAGATGAACAGCTACCAGGCGGGTCAGTTCCCGCCGCAAACACGGCTACCCGAGGAGCTGGAGTCAGCGATCTCTGTCCGTGTTCAGGGTGGGAGGGACGAGGACCACCGACTACTCAACCAGAATACCCAGATCTCCCGGCAGCACTGTGTAGATCCCCGCCTGCTCGGGGACGGTCGGGGTGGGAGTTCAGAGACTGCCTATTCTAACAGCAACAACCTTGTTTCGCTCTCCTGCGATGACCAGCAGAATCAGATGCAAGATGTGGACTGGTCCAACTACCAGACTCCCAGTAAACTCTTTGGTCTCAATCAGCAGCAGCACCTCCAGCAATCCTCCCACTCTCATGCTAACCCCAATAGCGGGCATTCAGGAGGGGGCATGCAAAGCTGGAATGCTCCTGTTCCTCCACCGGCTCGTCCACAGGGTGGAAACATGCAGGGTCTGTACGTACCCGAGAGCGCAGGCAGTATCCTGGCCGGCTTCGGTTTGTCAAACGATGACCTGGAGGTTCTCAGCCACTACCCTGATGACCAACTAACTCCAGACACTCTGCCCTTCATCCTACGTGACATACAGATACACAAAACAAACAGAAACACAGGCCCTCCTGCGTTCTCTCAAACTCTCCCTGCTATTCCTAACCTGCCGCCACCGCTGCGTCTTTCTCCCCCACAGCGGCATCCTGCACATTCATGTACGACCAACATCCCAACTTTTCTGAGTGTGACGCAAACGGCGGGCAAAGTTATCGACTACGGCCATGCGAGTAGGGCGGCGGAAGAGGGTAGGGACTCTTACAAACGCGAGCTACCGTCCAAGGAGAGAGCGACTAAACCAGAGTCCACCGGTTCGTCTTTGAAACGTAAAGCTGAATCCCCAAGGCGGCACGACGACTCTTCCGACTCAAAGAAAGACAAAGACTACAGGAGGCGTGCTCCAATCCCCGACACTCACAAGCACAAAAGAACGCCCGTCAGAGAGCCGCCATCGAGATCTCGGTCAGAGCGCGAAGGGTCCAGATCAAGGCCACAGTTCGAAGCCAGGAGTGAGTCGTCAAAATCAACCAGACCCTCCGGTGCCAAACGCAGCTCTAGCGCAACCATGAGGCTCCCAACACCCACCATGATAGGTGATTTCTCGGCGGACCCTCCGAAGGTGTACCCCCACACCTGCTCCCTGTGCGACATGCAATGTGAACGGGCTAAGGTGAGTACCGTACCTGTACCGCACACGTTGTTCGCCAAGCAGAGATTTTGTTTTTGTTAAACGGATACTTCAGGATTTTGGAGTCTGATGAACTCGTGGATACCATTTGTTGTCTCTGCGTCCAGTTAGGACATTGCTAATTAGCGTCAGCGCAATAACTGGAAGTCTTTGGCAACTGCTAGCATGCTAGTAGATATCATAGACTTCCAGTTGTTGTGCTGATGCTAGTTGGCTTTGGCTTGCAAATCTACTTCTAACTTCCATCATTCTGGATACAGAGAAATGGTATCAATGAGTCCCTCTGGTTCTGGGGAAGTAGATAAAGGGCTTCATTGCCAAAATCACGAAGTATCCCTTTAAGCTTTTATAAAGGCCCAATGCAGTTAAAGGAAAAATCCACTCAAACAATATTTTGGAATTTGTTTCCATTAGTCCACTGTTGATACAGTACCACAGCGTTTTGAATGTCAGCGTCAAGTTTTCAAGATATTGGACTTTCAAGAAGCAAAGTGTCACTTGCCACATTGTCATGATGATGCAAAACCTTTTGGGACTATCAACAATGGACTAATGAAGAAAGGAGAAAAAAAAAAAGAGTTGTGGGTTGGATTTTTCCTTTAAACACCATAAACACTTTTACATACACACCAGGCATAAAACACAGTGAAATACATCACATATTTGATTCTACTTACAAAAGTAAACATATTTTAAGCAATGGTTTAACAGTTCAGATTCACATAAACAGTTTGTACGTTTGGTGAGCTTACGCCGATTGAAGCACCAGGTTTTCTGTACAATCTTTCATTTTATTTGGACATATAAATACCTTAATTGGCATTCCAGCAGTGATCTGTTGTTGTGCTAGCACCAGCTGAGTGAGCCTCTGTCTTTAGCGAGAGTGAAGTGAATTCAGAACAACAATGTATGCATCTTTAAAAATAGTTTTCACACACAAACTTTATATGTCCGAAATCAGAATCAAATATGCTTCCCAAAAATAACATGGTCGCTGTGGGAGAATGTATATTTTGATTGGCAATTTTCTGCATTTGTCAGTGCATCAGGTAGCCTGATTCCAGATGTGCCCATGTAAACAGCACTATTAAGGAAATCGTTCTTCTTGCAAAGCATGGAAACGTTTTTATCAAACTACTTTATTGATCTGACTATCCACAATAATCGCATTATTGTGTGCATCTAACCGTACACGGTGTCTTCTCCTTTCAAACCGTTATTTTGTAAATCCATATATGGTTGGTGTTACTGTTGAGTTGTTCAACAATTAAAACAACTAAACACTAAAGGATAAAAAAAAAACACAAAAAAAACATTTGCTCCTGAAAAAGTAGCCTGACCCTTACTCTGCTAATGACGAAGATGAAGAAGAAGATTACAGAAGACATGGATATAACTGCAAAAGCTGAATCGTATTTGTGTTGAAGAGGACTAACTTTACCCAGTATTCACTCTTCTGCAGTGTACAAAAAAACATTATCAATGCTGTTTTAATACAAGAAACACCATTTTGCAATTTACATTTTTGTTTACAGGTTGTTGCCAAATTGTCTCTAACTTCAAATGTTGATACTTTCTTTAGTACTTTTCCATTTAATTTGATGCCTCAAACTTGAACAAGTAGTTTCAATACATTTATTTTGATAGCTTGTTGAGGAATGCATTCAAGATATGGAAGACCTATGCATATCAACAATACCCCTAAATATACATAATACATTTCCACCACTCTCCTTAATGCATACACAAGCATAGGCACTATGGTGGTGTAAATGTGATCCTACCAATCACATCTCTCTGCTGGACTGTTAGATATCTAACCATTATTTATTTTCTTTTGTTTTTTCCTCACAGGACTGGATCGATCACGTAAACACAGTCAACCACACAGCTAGCTGCAGAGATCTGCGCAACAAGTGGGTGTTTACATTTTTTTTGATAACACTATGCTGGCAGTTAAAATCCTTATGTCTATTAAAGCACCCATCAGCACCCATAAAGCACATAAAATCCATGATATATGATATCAGATATCATTTTTTTCTTGTTGTATGGGCTGTCTCAATCCATCACATCCGCCTATGTCAGCCTTCCGCGTCCGTGATAGTTGGCCGAGCTACAGAGGTGTTTATCAGACCATGAGACATCCCGAAAAATCAGTCTTCTCCCGAAGATGTCTGTAGGGTCCGAGCGGTTTGAGAAGTGTCGTGACTCGTCTGACGTCGGTAACGCTGATGTGCCAACTAAAGGTCGACCGATTATGATTTTTCAACGCCGATACCGATTATTGGAGGACCAAAAAAAGCCGATGCCGATTAATAGGCCAATTTTAATTTTATTTGTAATAATGACACTTACAACAATACTGAATGAACACATATTTTAACTTAATATAACATCAATAAAATCAATTTAGCCTCAAATAAAATGAAACATGTTCAATTTGGTTTAAATAATGCAAAAACAAAGTGTTGGAGAAGTAAAAGTGCAATATGTGCCATGTAAGAAAGCTAACGTTTCAGTTCCGTGCTCAGAACATGAGAACATATGAAAGCTGGTGGTTCCTTTTAACATGAGTCTTCAATATTCCCAGGTAAGAAGTTTTAGGTTGTAGTTATTATAGGACAATTTCTCTATACGATTTGTATTTCATATACCTTTGACTATTGGATGTTCTTATAGGCACTTTAGTATTGCCAGTGTAACAGTATAGCTTCTGTCTCTCTCCTCGCCCCTACCTGGGCTCAAACCAGGAACACATCGACAACAGCCACCCTCGAAGCAGCGTTACCCATCGCTCCACAAAAGCTGCGGCCCTTGCCGAGCAAGGGGAACAACCACGCCAAGTCTCAGAGCGAGTGACGTTTGAAACGCTATTAGCGCGCACCCCACAAACTAGCTAGCCATTTCACATCGGTTACACCAGCCTAATCTCGAGAGTTTATAGGCTTGAAGTCATAAACGGCTCAATGCTTGAAGCACAGCGACGAGCTGCTGGCAAAACGCACGAAAGTGCTCTTTGAATGAATGCTTACGAGCCTGCTGGGGCCTACCATCGCTCAGTCAGACTGCTCTATCAAATTATAGACTTAATTATAATCTAATAACACACAGAAATACGATCATTAGGTCATTAATCTGGTCAAAACTATCATCTCGAAAATAAGTTTATTCTTTCAGTGAAATGTGGAACCGTTCCGTATTTTATCTAACGGTTGGCATCCATAAGTCTAAATATTCCTGTTACATTGCACAACCTTCACTGTTATGTCATAATAACGTAAAATTATGGCAAATTAGGCGGCCCGAACTGTTGCATTTACACTGACTCTGCGTGCAATGAACGCAAGAGAAGTGACACAATTTCACCTGGTTAATACTGGCTGCTAACCTGGATTTCTTTTAGCTAAATATGCAGGTTTAAAAATACATACTTCTGTGTATTGATTTTAAGAAAGGCATTGATGTTTATGGTTAGGTACACATTGGAGCAAGGACAGTCCTTTTTCGCGAATACGCACCGCATCGATTATATGCAACGCAGGACACGCTAGATAACTACACATGGTTGATGATATTACTAGTTTATCTAGTGATTGTGATTGATTGTTTTTTATAAAAATAAGTTTAATGCTAGCTAGCAACTTACCTTGGCTTACTGCATTCGCGTAACAGGTGGGCTCCTCGTGAGGCAGGTGGTTAGAGCGTTGGACTAGTTAACTGTAAGGTTGCAAGATTATATTAGCCCAAATCTGTGTCCAAAAATACCAATTTCCGATTGTTATGAAAACTTGAAATCGGCCCTAATTAATCGGCCATTCCGATTTAATCGGTCGACCTCTAGTGCCAACTACTGTCTGTAGCGTCCGAACCATTTGAGCTACATACTATGACCCCACTATGGAAAGGGGTGACTCACGAACACGATGAGCTTTCTTATATCCTAGATATAGGACAGACTCTTCAAAACCTTAGTCTTTATGATACATTTTTTACTGCCTTTTTTGTTGCCATTTATGAATGTGTTATTCAATGCATTTCTATGAGCTATAGGAGGCCAAATTCAATATTTCCTAAAATATATATATCTATATATTTTTTTTTAAGCTTTTTGGGATTCTTAAATGTGTACTAGAAATTCGAAATCATATAGCTAAATGATCCATGGTATGACCATCTTAAAACAATTCCATATGTTAGCTTTGTACCCCTCCCCCGCAACGTCTTAGACTTTTAGAGTTAACTAACCCATCAATACGCAACAATAACCCATGGATGATGTACTCATGTCTCTTCTTTCCCCCCCAAAGGTATCCAGACTGGAATCCAAATGTCCCAAGGTGAGAGATGTTCCTAAAATGTAGGATTACCTATTTTTTACCCTGATTATCCAATCGTACCTTTTAAAAAAAAAATTACAACTGTGCAACTGACAAACCACCTATCATTTTCCTCTGGTGGTGTTGTATGTCACTGGGTCTTTGAATCACATACAATGTCATATTGTTCTTCTGACTCCTCTCTCTCCCCTCTTTGGCCCAAACCAGGAGGGACCCGTCTCAAGGTCAGGATGCCTGTGCCACCTGGCAGTCCCTAGAACGCTCTCCCTCCCGCTCAGTCTCCCGTTCCTTGTCCTGGTCCCCCTCCCCCACCCCCCCCTCCGGACCGAAGCAGAAGGATCTCTCCGCCCACCTCCCATGGACACGCCCACCACACCTCTGGTCGGCACAGCCCCTCCCAGTCCCATCGGGGTTCTGCCTCCAGCGCTCACAGGCCGGAGAAGAGAACAAGCGAATCCTCAGGTAAGCCACTTTGTCTAGATGCTAATCTGGGCTAGTGGTTGACACGGTTTCCCAGACCCAGATGAAGCGTATTCCTGGAGTAATAGTCTGTTGGCACTGTAATATATCTGCCCTGTGCTACATCGTCATAACCCAGACGTCATTTGTTACCCCTATCTACTGTAATATATCAAATCAAACTTTATTTGTCACATGCGCAGACCTTACCGTAAAATGCTTACTTACAAGCCCTTCTTATTCTTATGTGTCAGATAAAAAATAAAAAAAACTTTACGGAAAAAGCACACCATGCAATAATCTGAGTACGGCGCTCAGACACAAAAACAAGCCATACAGGTACCCGCCATGCTGTGGGGTCAACAGAAGTCAGAAATAGCATGATAAATATTCACTTACCTTTGATCTTCATCAGAATGCACTCCCAGGAATCCCAGTTCCACAATAAATGTTTGTTTTGTTCGATGTCCATGATTTATGTCCAAATACCTTCCTTTTTGTCGTAATATATCTGTCATTGTAACCCAGACATGTGTCACCCCTACATCCAGGGATATCTACTGTAATATATTTACGTCATTATAGCCCAGACATCTGTCGCCCCTACATCCAGGGTTATCTACTGTAATATATTTACGTCATTATAGCCCAGACATCTGTCACCCCTACATCCAGGGATATCTACTGGGAGCTCCTCTCGAGAAGGCCTGAAGCGTTCCAGAAATGACCCCGCCAAGTGTGCGACTGGCCACGGCAACAGAGCAGGGGTTTCTGGGAAACACGAGTCCGGGAAACGTGAGTCCTATTTGTCGTCCACCAGCAAGTTTCCGGCGTCCATGTCTGAGAAGCCACATCGCCCATCTTCCTCTAAGCCAGGCGCCAAGCCAGCGGCCGGGAAGGAGACCGCCTTAGGACAGGACTCAGAGGTGTGCCCTTCGCAGAGCTTTTGGTTCAATCTTTTGTTTGCTAAGCACAGTGTCATTAGGGCTCTTAAGATTAACCTCATTATCAGTAATAATTACTTTCAGTAGTAATATCATTAGGGAAATTTCGCAAATTGAATTAGAACTAACTTATAAGCTGCTTCTTCACACTCCCATCCAACCCAAGCAGTGCTTGTAAACCTTCCTTCCTTGATTTTAGCTCCAGTCCTCCAACGCGCCACAGAAGAAGCCGAATCCAACGCAGCAGAAGAAGAATCCTCCAGGTTCCTACTTGCTCTATCTGTCAGGCCTCCCTGTAGATGCCAAGTACCAGGAAGTGGTGTCACTGGTGCAGTCCTTTGGCAAGGTCACCAATGTCCTCATCATCAGGAACGAGGAGGGGGATGAGAACCAGGGGCAGCCGCAATACAGTAAAGTGAGTATAAATAACTGTGTGGGAGTGTCAAGTTAGGCATCATACCCTTTAATGCTAAGTGGTGTCTTTTTGATAAGTATGAAGACATCTTGTTTACCCCCTGGAGTCGATTTCCCCGGCCCTGCATAATTAAAAAAATCCCCATCAAAATCCCTCAGTTTAAGCATTGTTGTGGACTTAACATCCAATTTGTTTGTTTTCCTGTTTATAAGTGTGATTTTTCAGAGAGAAAACGGAAACCTGGGAAAACTAAACAGAGAAAATGGAATTTGGGGGGGAAAACTGAAATGGATTTTATAGGGCTCAATAAATAGGCTGAAGCATGGGTTTGCCCCGCTGCATTTATTATATTAACTGGTTAGCTTCCAAAAAGTAAATGTGGACTGTTGTAACATCTTCAAAGTGTGCCATATTAGTGAAGTCTTCCTGAAATCGTCCATATTGTTTTGTTGTGGGGGGAATGATTTTGCCGTGGCACAGCACTACATATAAATGACTGCAGCGGAAACACTGATACTTTTGTATATATAGTGTATGAACACGCCGTCAAATGAGTAGATTCGGCTATTGCTGCCACCCGTTGCTGACAGGTGTATAAAATCGAACACACAGCCATGCAATCTCCATAGACAAACTTTGTCAGTAGAATGGCCTTACTGAAGAGCACCTTTGGTATGAATTGGAACACCCCCTGTTGAGCCAGGCCTAATCGCCCAACATCAGTTTCTGACCTCACTAATGCTCTTGTGCCAGGGACCTCACGATATGTATTGCATTCAATACTGTTATTTTGTTGCGATTCAATGTTCCAAACATAATGCTCAAAGGTACAAGAGAGAGCCATGATAAAACAAGTTTTGATTTGTCATGGAATTAAAAGTGCAAAAAAAATGGCTTCCTATTCAGAAAGAAGAAACAAGCTATGAAGCCAGAGTAATGGTGCAGGTACACCCACTGGTGCAACAATGATATTCAGATATGTAACTGTACCCACCCCCCATCACTAGTTTTGTATCCATCTGTCTAACATCTGCCCCTCTTGGTGTCTCTGTTCCTCCAGGCCACTGTTTGCATGCAGAAAGAGCAGGATGCGAAAGCACTGGCTGAGTGCCTCACTCTCACCATACGGGAACACCCCATCTCTGTCTCCGACCAGGTTTGTCCCTTCCTGCTTACCGTACCAAAGCCACCTCAGCTCCCAGCTGGGTGTTCAGCCACTGGATTGAATATCATAGAATTGGCTCATGACAGAAAGAGGAGAAATTAAATATAAAGAAAGGTGATGATTGATCAAATTAAATCTGTTTTTTTCTTTGTTTTACAGAATGGCGAGGAGGAGCTTACTTCCTCCATACCTGTCATTATAAAGGGGTAAGTATTATGCATTACCTGTGTATACTAGGGTTATCTTTGTCCCCTGAACTTTGCCACTTGTGTGTTATTACGGAGGCAGTTGTTCACACATTTCACTACTCTCTATATAGAGAAGTGATCGGTGCTCCCAAGACACCTGCAGCCCCCAACGAGGCCAACTTGACCGTCAAAGTCCCAGGTAATAAAAAACATACACTTAATGTTCTTTTGGAATGCATCCCAAATGGCACCCTCTTCCCTATATCGTGCATTGTGTTCTGCTCAAAAGTATTGCACTAAATAGCAAATAGGGTGCCAGCCTTAGATGTCTTGATTAATATACAACTAATGATGTTTGATAGACCTGATCAATAAGAGTTGTGAAATGTAACATTATACTTTTTTCCCCCCACAGAAGCCAGCGTTGGTCAGAAGAATTCAAATGAGGTGCTTTATTTTTGTTCATCTGTCTCTTATTTGCCAGTATGTCTATTACAATTTTATTAAGTATTTCGATCTTATATATCACATCTACAGAAATACAAGTAAGTGACGGCTGTCCCGTGCCGAACGCAGCAGGTGTAGACTTTACTGTGAAAGCTCTTATCCAGCAATGGAGTTAAGAAAAGATTTACTACAAAAACAAAAGTAAAAAAATACCGGAAGAAAATTACGTAACAGATCATAAACATCGAGTGGCAGCAGTGTAAAAATGAGAGGGGGGGGTTCAATGTAAATAGTCTGGGTGGCCATTTGATTAATTGTTCAACAGTCTTGTGGCTTGGGGGTAGAAGCTGTTAGGAGCCTTTTATTCCTTGACTTGGCGCTTCAGTACCACTTGCTGTGCGGTAGCAGAGAGAACAGTATTACTTGGGAGATTTTTTGGGGGGGTGATGGGGGGCTTCCTCTGACACCACCTAGTATATAGGTCCTGGGTGTTGGGAATTTTAGTGTTCCAGCATATAGTGTTTCAGTTCATCTTTAACACTTTTAAAACAATAAAAAACAGCTAGTCAGCCAGCCAGCCAGTCAGCAGTGTCTGAGCTGTAAGATTAAATGGGTTTCCCAACAGATACACAGGGAGCAGGTGAAGCCACAGAGGAAGAGGAAGAGGGGCTGTAGAGCGGGACAGCTCGAGAGACTCAAAAGACTACAGAGGGAAAACAAGGTGCAGAACTGAGCTGATATCTCATAGACCCAGGCAGGGGATGCTACATTATGGAACGTTTAGATAGAAATCTATCATGTAGATTAGACTTGATTTGGCTCCGTCAGGACAGGTAGAATAGGAAATTGTGTGACTGTCAGCTCTATTCATGATATCTCTGTATACAACGTTCTGACCGTTTTCTTTTGTTACCTCACTAAATACTCCACGTCTTGATTATGACGGTCTTTGTCTCCTGTGGTTTGACCTTTTTAGAGGGGCATGGTCAAGATTACTGGACTTCCTGAAAGCGGCTGCTCCGAGATTGATATCGCAAAGCTGGCCCAGCCCTTCGGTACACCTGTCAAGATCCTCCTCATCACCAAGCCCAGTGAGGTAGGCACGCTATCCGCAATAAATCACTCACTTTCACATTATGTCGCTTAGGGCAGTGTTTCCCAACCCTGGTTCTCCAGTACCCCAACAATACACCCTGTACAAGCACACCTGATTCAACTTGTCAACTAATCATCAGGCCGTCAATGAGTTGAACTAGGTGTGTTTGTCCAGGGCTACAACACAAATGTGTGCTGTTGGGTGTACTGGAGGACCAGGGTTGGGAATTTGATTCCAACGTAGGACCTGCTGAATATATTGGCGGGGTCAATGTTCTGTCAGATGCTTTGGGTAAAATAGTCAGTATAATGGCAATATCATATGATTTTCACATCGATTTTTAAACAATATAACTTGTGTGCCCAATATGACTGACTGTCTGTTTGTGGTCCTCGCCAGGCTCTGGTCACCATGCAGGATGTGGAGACAGCCCAGGAGATGGTGAAAGTTTACACCGACATGCCTGTCTGCATCAACGACTCTGTTCTGAACATGAGCCTGCTTCCAAACCTCCTGGTGGACTTCAACAGACCGGTAAGATGCTGTGTCTTGACTGACGGATCCCTATTAGGGCCTCAACCGTGCATCTCCAGCGTCCTCTGTTCTGGGCAGTTTTCTTCACTTAATTCCAGCTGGTTGCTGCAAAGTATGATAAATGTCCACTATGAAAAGAGTGTTTATGCACATTCAACTTATTCTTCTCTGATCAGGGATGACATGAAGAACTTTTCATTCCATTTTATTACCACAGGTGGCACTTTTCCATTCATTGATGGGACCCAGGAATCCTGTTAGTGTGAGTATTTTACCGTTGCTTCAGCTAACCTAAAAGGCTCTTAATAATAGCATTGTTGCCATCTCAAGGAAAAGGTAGAAAAACACAGACAATCCCAACAGATTTAAGACCTGTATGTTAAAACATGATTTAACCTAATGAAATGAATCACACCCAAGAGCATATATTATTGCAGAGTCCCTTTACCATTTCGAACAACTATTTATGAAGTTGAGCTTCTAATAATTGATACAAGTAAAGGTTTTTGTAATTGATGAATACATTTCAATGTTTCCAATACGTCCTGCAGAAGGCGGAGGTGGGAGGTGATGATGACTGGAACCGTCTCCTGGTTGTCAGTAACATCCCGGCCACGCCCTCCGGCCCAACAGAGATCCAGAAACTGGTCCAGCGCTTCGGCACAGTCCAACAGACTCTGGCACTCAAGGACAAGGTGAGGGACCTGTGGGTGGGGAGGGGTGTGTGTTGGGGGACGGGACGGGTCTTTGTGTGCATAAGTGTCTGTCAAAGGGAGGGACATCTTAGTGAGGAACGTTTAACTGTTTGTGTGTTCAAGTGTCTTGCATCTACCCTGCCTACAGTAATTCTACGCCATCCATCCAATCCTGTTTTCTTTACCCCATGCAGATCATCTTTGAGATGGGAACAGCAGACATGGCCAAGAGTGTCTTCAACCGCTTCCAGAAGTTTCCCTGCATAGTTCAGAACAACAAGCTTGCCTTCTCCTGGAAACCTGATCCCAAGACTGATCTACCTAAAGTCGACATCTCCTCTGCCGGCTCAACAGCTTCAACTGATGGCAATGACTCCCAGACTGCAGAGACCACTATGCCCCCTGGTGGCCAGGAGGACTCACTGTCTCAGTCAGGATTAAAGGTGGAGTCAGGAACCGGGGTTGATACTAAGGTTGAAGGACAGGAGGTTCAGCCAGGGAATGAAGGGATAAACGTTGAAAAAGGGGTTCAAGCCACAAAGTCTCCAGCATTAGGAGGAAAGGATCAAGAGAAGGAGCCTGATGCATCTTCCTTACAGCCAGCAGGAGTGAACCAGAGAGAACCTGGAGGTCAGGGTGGAGAGGTCGTCACAGAGAAAGTTGTAGACGTTTCAACAACGGAGTCCGAAGAACCAGTCTCCTCAGATGCTACCTCCGCTCCTCAAGCTGCTAAACCAGAGACAGAGAAAATTTATGTTTCCAGTTCCACAACAGCCACCCCAGCCCCAAAAGTGATGGCAGCCATCATAGAGGCCTTACGACAGGAGAGCAGGAACAGATCCTCTACCAGGATTACCACCGACCAGGCTGCAGCTGAGAATCCTCCCGGTAAACAACCAAAAGATAAGGAGACTCCAGATGTTCAGGCTGCCCCCGCTCTACCCAGAGTGACCCCAGAGATCCTGAAGGTGCTGCTGGAGGAGTGCAGGGTCCGGTCCACCAGTAGGGCCGGCGCTGAGCAGGCCAGGAAGGAGCAGGCTCAGGCGCCCCCTGCAGGCCAAAAGCCATCCACTGGAAACCGAAGAGACCACAGTGGAGACAGGGAGCCTGGAAGAGAGCAGGCCACCAAGAGGAAGACCCGTGAGGAGGAAAGGGAGGAGAGGGAGAGGGAGAGAGCGAGGAGGGAGAGGAGGCTGAAGACCCAAGAGGAGGAGAAGGAGAAAGGAAGGTGGGAGAGAGAGAAGAGGCGGTCCTACAGGGAACGGTCATCAGGATCACCGGGGTCCCGGTCCTCTATGAGGTATGAGGGGAACCGGCACAGTGGGAAGAGCGGCGCCAGGTCTGAGTCCAGGAGAGGAAACGGAGAGGAGAAACAGCAGGTATGAGAGAGGCCAGTGTGTTGGTATTCACTCTATACAGAGAGGACAAAACATTAACAATGCTTTCCATGATAGGCTTTCACCTGGACAGTCTATGATCCCTTATTGAAGCCACTTGTTAAATCCACTTCAATCAGTGTAGATGAAGGGGGGGAGACGGTTTAAATAATGATTTTCAAGCCTTGAGACAATTGAGCCATGGATTGTGTGTTTGTGCCATTGGGCAAGACCAAATATTTGTGCCTTTTGAACAGGGTGTGGTAGTAGGTGCCAGGCACACCAGTTTGTGTCAAACCCAGCAGCGTTGCAGTTCTTTCCATGCTCAACAGTTTCCCGTTGTGTATCAAGAATGGTCCACCACTCAAAGGACATCCAGCCAACTTGACACAACTGTGGGAAGCATTGGAGTCAACATGGACCAGCATCCCTGTGCAACGCTTTCAACACCTTGTAGAGTGGGGGGGGCAACTCAATATTAGGAAAGTGATCCTAATGTTTGGTGTACTCTGTGCATGTATGTATGGATGTATGGATGGAGAGAGAATCTCCAGTGAACCAGAATGTCATATACCCATCATGAATACAGAATGCCAATATCAACTTTCCAATCATTTTGGGGAATGACTTGCCATTTTGAAGACAACGGTGGTTTTAAAGTTCCCTGTCCTGTGTTCTTTCAGGAAGAGGATGAGTTAAGTGAGAAGCACGTCCCCTTCGACATGGAAGACTTTGTGACTGTGGACGAGGTGGGGGAAGCAGCTGCGGTGCCCCGTCCTCTCTCCGAGACAACCACAGACGTGACTGAGGTTACAGAGGTGACCGTCAACGACCCTGTGACCACAGCCTCTGAGGCGGAGCAGCAGGCACCAGCTGACACTACATCAATGGAGTTGGAGGGTGAGCCTGGGACAGGTACGGGAGGACGGGAGGAAGCGCTGGACAAACGAGAACAGAAGGAGGAGGGGTTGTCCCCAGCAACCACAGAGGGGCCGGTGAAGACTGCAGAGGGACCTGGGGACGTGACAGAGGAGACGTTTCCAGACTGTCAGGATGACGTCAAAGAGGTCAGTGTGTCCAGTCACATTCCTATTTGAGTAATCCCTTTCCTATAAGAAAGGCTTCAACTCTATAGGATTCAACAACGAGCAGGTCGGTGATAAGACTACTTCAACCGAGCAAGGGAAAAAATGAAGAGTTTTTAAAGTGTGAACACGACCCCAATCTTATCTAACATTCCTCTCCTTCAGCCTGTGGTCACTGTGCCGAAGACAAGCTGCGACGAGGTCACTGAGGAGTCCACAACCACAGACGCACCTGACGCCGCTGGAGAAGAGGAACGGGATGGACGAGTGGAGGGCCTCAACATGGGGACGTTTCTGACGGTGGACGAGGTGGGACAGGTGGAGGAGGACGGGGAGAAGAGGTCTGCTGAGAACGGTAAGAAACATACTGTATATCACTGCTTGTCTCGTGAAAGCCCGTCATTGTAAATAAAATCTGGTCTGCTGTGCTTACCTATATAAATAAACATGTTTTTTTTTGTGAAGATATGGTAGGAAACTGGCCAGTGGAGATGAGAAACAAACTTTATGTTAAGTCAATCTACAACATATTTGTCTGAGGAGACTGGATTTGTGTTCACTAGCGAAATGTTCTGAAATGGAAAATAAATTAGTGCTTTGGTCAAGTTTAGTTAGTTAGTTAGTTTAGTTACCTGATATTTTTTTCTGAGGTATCTATTGTCTTGTTTGCCACAGGAGGAAAAAGACTACAGGGAGAATGTTGTTTTGAGATATGGTAGCCAGCCTACTGTATGCATAGTAGTGGTTGAGTTGGCCACCTGCCTTTTTGTTAAGTGGTCAATGAATGGTAACCTGGTTTACATAGATTAGTGGTTGTGGTCATTGTAGAGGATTGGTGGTGGCGAGGTCAGATAACCAACTGTATGTTGTTGAGGTGTAATGGTACAAGCATTAGTACTGAACCGTTCGGTATGGGGACCTCAGATCGGTCTGCACTGTGAACCCAAATGAATAGATAAATAAAACATCTGTGTACCAGTCAAGTTTACACACCTACTCATTCCAGGGTTTTTCTTTATTTGTATTAGTTTTTACATTGTAGAATATTAGTTAAGTCATCAAAACAATTAGATAACACATATAGAATCATGTAGTAACCAAAAAAGTGTTAAACAAATCTACGTTTATTTGAGATTCTTCAAAGTATCCAACCTTGACAGCTTTGCACATTCTTGGCATTCTCTCAACCAGCGTCATACCTGGAATGCATTTCAATTAACAAGTGTGCCTTAAGTTAATTTGTAGAATGTGTTTCGTTATTGCTTTTGAGCCAGTCAGTTGTGTTGTGACAAGGTAGGGTTGTGTCATAACGTATTGATTAATGTGACGACTGCTGTTTATAATTACGTGATTTAATGAGTCAGGTATTATTAACTTGTTAACCTGGGGGCACCATGGGAAAGTTTTGGCTGAGTTTCTATTTCCCCAAATAACTCAAATAATGTCAGAATATCGATTTCACAACAGTCGCTAATTAATTTCCTCTACAGTCTCATTCTGAATGTTGCATAATCTGCACAAACCCGATTCCCACTAAAAAAAAAGTCCGTACCACACCAATTGAGTTGATAATTTTAGGTTGTTAGTAAATAAATATTAATATAAGATACGGTCTAAGCTATTGATTAGAACTTAGTTCAATGAAACAGGTCCCTAGCGTGCCAACACAATATGACACGTGTTGCAGAAAATGAGGATTTCAAAAGAGAAAGAGTGCACGAGAGAAAAGCACACTTGGGTACATTTGTAAACTATGCTTAGTTTAACCCTAACCTTTCCCCGAACTGCCGCTGTTATGGGTCAGAATACAATGATGTAATTACTTGTCGAAGGTCTCTGAAGGGGTGTCTCCTCGTGGCTCGATTTCCGACTTCTCCTCTGATGGCGACACTTCTGTTGTAATCGGGTGTAACCCTCTGATTGTCCACACAATGTCGGTGTCCTTTCTCTTAATGGTCTGTTTCCTCGCCCTTGTTCTGAAAGAGGGGTCTTCTGAGGACGGCTAATCAGCCATATAGGGGGTTCCAGCATGAGAATGAAAGCAGTGTAGTCACACGATTCCTTGGAGAGAATAACCGTGTGGTCCTGCTTGAATTTCACTCAGTCACAGCTCCTCATCCGTAGCATAGGTTGTTAAAAGGTTCCTTTGTCGTCTTCAACCTCGTGTTGCGTTTTGGTGTTACAACTAATCGCACCTTGGCTGCAGCTCGTGGTCACTTAGTTAAAATGTTAATTCTTAACTCGCATGTTTTATACCCTCGGGTCAGAAATGGGCCTTTCCGCCTTTAGGGCAAGTTCTCTGGGCGTAACTAGTTACGAGGCAAGGTCTGGATTTTACTCAGATCCAATTTATACAACTAACTTCACATTTCATCTTTAAAAAATAAAAAACATTCCCTTTGATCTGGACATTTTTTCCACACAACACACAATATGCCAACATCAAGTACTTGTTGTGAAAACTCGTCAAGTTACAATGTTTTCGATTATAACGTCATCATTTAACTTATAATAACAAAAACAACATTCACTTTCATATTCCGTCTGTTGTCATGACTACCATTTTTTTGTCTGATGAAACATATTGTCCAAAAGTCCATTTATTGCATGTTAGGTAGGTTCTCCATAGGCCCATTCCATTCCTCCATACTGAGAGGACAAATACATTTGTCTGCTGCTTTAAGATTTACAATGGGCGTGAGGTGTCAAAAATCCCCCACCTCCATACCTCTCGATCTCTCCCCCGCTGGTGGAGACCCGAACAGGCCAGTCATGACATGTGGTATACAGAAGAGAGCCCTATTTGGGAAAAGACCAAATCCATAATATGGCAAGAACAGCTCAAATAAGCAAAGAGAAACGACAGTCTATCATTACTTTTAAGACCATAAAGGTCAGCCAATGTCAAGAACTTTGAATGTTTCTTCAAGTGCAGTCGCAAAAACCATCAAGCGCTATGATGAAACTGTCTCTCATAAGAAACCGCCACAGGAAAGGAAGACCCAAAGTTGCCTTTGCTGCAGAGGATAAGTTCAAAGCAAAGAAACCACTACTAATGGACACCAATAAGAAGAGACTTGCTTGGGCCAAGGAACACGAGCAATAGACATTACACCGGTGGAAATCTGTCCTTTGATTAGAGTTTTTTTTGTTGTTGGTGTTGTTCCAACCTCCGTGTCTTTGTGAGATGCTGAGTAGGTGAACTGATGATCTCTGCATGTGTGGTTCCCACCGTGAAGCATGGAGGAGTAGATGTGATGGTGTGTGGGTGCTTTGCTGGTGACAGTGATTTATTTAGAATTCAAGGTGCACTTTTTATTTAAACTTTTATTTAACTATGCAAGTCAGTTAAGAACAAATTATTATTTACGATGATGGCCTACCCCGGACGACGCTGGGCCAATTGTGCACCGCCCTATGGGACTCCCAATTACGGCCAGATGTGACCCCAAATCACCCGACCCCAATTGAGATGGTTTGGGATGAGTTGGACCCTGGAGTGAAGGAAAAGCAGCCAACAAGTGCTCAGCATGTGTGAGAACTCCTTCAAGACTGTTGATAAAAGCATTCCAGGTGAAGATGGTTGAGAGAATGCCAAGTGTGTGCAAAGCTGTCAAAGGCAAAGGGTGTCAACTTTGAAGAATGTAAAATATTTTGATTTGTTTAACACATTGTTGGTTACTACATGATTCCATATGTGTTATTTCATTGTTTTGATGTCTTCACTATTATTCTACAATGTAGAAAATAGTAAAATTTAAGGAAAACCCTTGAATGAGAAGGTGTCCAAACTGTTGATTGGTACTGTGTGTATCCATTTAAATGCCTACGCAGCATCAGTAAATCTAATCTGGAAAAAAAAACATTCAGGCTGTTCGGTTAAAACAACTAGTCTATGTGAATGTTGTAATAAAAATTATTTAATTTTCACATTTCACTGTCCTTTTGTGAGGCGCAGCAGGGAACTAGTTCTGTACGATGGCGAGTGGTGGGATGGATAAACCCAAGAGGATTTGCCATCGATATTTAAATCTCCAGTTTGGGAAAATGTTGGTTTCCCAGTAGATAACGGTGTTGTCGCCACTGCTGAACCAGAATAGCCTATGCAGCTGCCAACACCTCAAACATGTTGACATGTTTACTTAGAAAACACCCCAGTATTCCTACCATCGGCTTCAAAAACACAACTTTGTCTCCCCTCTGCATTCAAGTAGCTTCAGCTGATTCTAAATGGGCCAAAGAAATTACCAGAGTGATAGGTATGTTTATAGCAGTGGATATGCGCTGCTTCTCGGTGGTTGAGAAGAATAAGGGGTTTCGGCACCTCTTCAAAGTGTTCCAGACACGTTTCGAACTTCGCCCTCTCGCACCCATTTTCACCAAACGCGCTTCCATATAAGCAAGCCAAAGCTGAAGTAGTCCATGTATTGGCCAATGCACCCATTTGTTGCACTTACTACAGATAGACAGAGAGCTACTTAGCAGTGACAACACATCACACTACCCAGGAGTGGGAAATGAGAAGTACGGTGCTACAGATACGCCCCTCTTTGTTCAAAACATAACATGAGCCATGTTTACACATTGATTTTTGACTGACTGAGTGTTGAGTAATCCTGTGTTTTCAATCACGAAAATCCGAAGTGTTATTCCTGATTGTGCATTATGACTCATTATTCAACGGGTGGGTCTAATGCTGATTGGTTAAAATCGCGTTCCAGACAGTTTCTGTTCCAGCAGTTAACACTGGCTAAATCTATGACATTAAAATGCCAATTTCTTTTGGTTACACCTGACTGCGCAATCCAGTCTCATCAGCCAGGAAATGTATAAACTTGATCTGCACTATTAAAAAGCACCTAGACATTATCTCATGTTTCTTTTAGACTAACATTTAGTTTTTAACAGCAGAGATTTGTTTAAATGTTGCTGTCTCTGACATTTGCAACATTGTTTCAACATTCAAATCCGATCTCCAGCTTTCCCATAGTAATGAACGTCAGGAAACAGGGACGATAGAGGCAGGCAGTGTTTCTCAGCCAGTCGAATTCATGAATCAGCTGGCATCTCTTTTATAGATATAAACTTGGGGGGAAAAGAAAAGACCCCTTTTTCAGGAACATGTTTGAGATAAAAATCCAAATAACTTCACAGATTTTCATTGTAAAGGGTTTATACACTGTTTCCCATGCTTGTTCATTGAACCATAAACAATTCATGGACCTGCACCTGTGGAATGGTCATTAAGATACTATCAGTTTACAGACGGAAGGCAATTAAGGTCACAGTTATGACAATTTTAGGACACTGAAGAGGCTTTTCTACTGACTTTGAAAAAAGCCGAAAGAAAGATGCCCAGGGTCCCTGCTCATCTGCGTGAATGTGCCTTAGTCATGCTGCAAGGAGACATGAGGACTGCAGATGTTGCCAGGGCAATACATTGCAATGTACTGTGAGACACCTAAGACAGCGCTACAGGGAGACAGGACGGACAGTTAGGTCTGTGTCAAACACCGGCTCGAGGGCATTATAACCTTTATAAAACAGGTTACCAACATATTCAAATAATGATTTACAAATTTTAATTAATGTTATTTTGGTGAATTTATTCATACTAATTTTCATTCTTCCACAACATATAGTCCCAACACAAATCTGGGGTTTCTACCCAAGCCGGCTGGTCGTTCATTCTATCAGTTCAGTTGCCAGAGATGCGATCCAGTCCTTCAGTCTATTTGTTCTATGGACACAACCCAGTTGTTCGCTCTAAAATGTTCCATTGCCATACTGGCTGGCAACGTTCTTCGCCATAGGTGGCTAGCTAGCAAGCACGGAAAAACTTAGACACATCAAAAAGTGCAACCAGAAAAACAGCTGCAGTGAGTAGCTGCATTTGAATAAACTGATTTCTAGTGACATTGATTTGGATACATTGATAACAATGAGCTAATGAGGCGCAATTTCACCTGGCATAGAAAATATGTTACAGTAATGTTTGTCATTTCATTTTCCCACTCTACCAAAACTGAACCGTGGCCCCAACACCGCAATACGTACCTAACCGTGGGTTTGGTGAACCGTTACAGCCCTAGTATGTAGATCAATGGTGGCTATGGTAACCACTATACGGCTAGATGATAAAATGTGTTAAGAGATGAAATCAATGGTGGTAGCAAGCTCATGTTAACCTGGTTACCAGTCTGTTTTGTGTTATGCCACTCCTCGTCATCGCAAACATGGCAGGATGGCATGAAATGCTGGGTTCTTTGAGAAGTTGTAGAAAAATATGGTTGGTTGACAGACTGAAACCACGTCAGTTGGATTGTTTTTAAGGTGTCTGATTTTTATTTTTGATTCATGCTTTAAAGACTTGAATTATAATTTTTTTCCTTCCTTGAAAGGACATTCTGGTGACCTGTCAGGTCTAGGAAAACTCACAAACAGAACAGTTAAGGTCTCAGTGATGACCCTGCTCCTTCCTCCATCTTCTCTTTCATCTCAGTGGAGTCGAAGCGAAGGAGGACATCTCAGGAGGAGAGAGAGGAGGAGACGGCGAGGAGGAAGATGAAGATGGAACCCCTCTTTTATAAAGACTACAGCATCCCTCCCTTCAACCCTGACAGCCCTGTCGGTAAGACCCAAATTATGCTGCGTTTGACAATTCACTAATTGTTGAAATTGTCGGAACTAGAAGCACAAGCATTTCGCTACACTCGCATTAACATCTGCTAACCATGTGTATGTGACAAATAAAATTTGATTTGATTAGGATGGCTCTAATGATACATTTGTCAAGCTTATCTATTGTCAGAATAGTGTGTGTTTACATAGGTCCCATAGTATAATCACATGTTTGTATATGTTAAAATAGGTTTTGTTTCTGGTCTGTTTGATCACTATCAGGCATGGAGTTTCTGGTCCCCAAGTCAGGCTTCTTCTGCAAGGTGTGTTCTAAGTTCTACAGCGGAACTGACGAGGCTGAGAAGAACCACTGCAAGACCCTCAAACACCATCAGAACCTGGTGGTGAGAACCCAAAACAACCAATCAGCAACAACACTGACAAATCAACAACCAATCAGAAATAACATTTTGACAATCAGGGATGGGGTCAATTCCATTGAGTAAATTCCTATGGCAAAACAAATTTGGAATTTCAGTTTGCTTCCTGAATTGAAACTGTTTTATTGCTTTTATTGTCCCGGTGTTACGTGTTTGATAATTAATACATTGATAGATGAAGGAATGTGTCCAGGTGTTACGTGTTTGATAATTAATACATTGATACTCAGGAGTGGGGAGGAGATGAAGGAATGTGTCCGGTCATGGAAACCATCAGTTTAAGATTGGCAGCAGTGACGGTCTCTCGTGGAACCCATATGTTCCACATAGAATCAACATTATCTAGTAAGATACTCACTCATGATTTTCTTTTTATTCTTCTACAGAAATCCCTGGAGAAGTGGAGAGTGAAGAAAGACTGAGTCCGTGATGAGCTGAAGGGTTAAATATTGACTGTCTGTGTCCCAACCACTGACTGATTCATTCCTCTCTTAACTCTTTTCCCACTTCCTTGTTTTTGCTTTCCTTCCCCATGGGTCCAAACTCACTCACACAACAATAACTGTTTATTTGTGTTAGTTATTTTCCCATGATATAGAAGAGAAGTGACTCAATAGAGAGAAATTAAAGTAGAAACCAGTGTACAATGAAAATAAAGTGTTTTATTCAATCGCTGTGTCTTTGTTTTGAAATTGAAACTATCCTTTGAAGACATGTTTACCAGAGTCACCTTTTACCCTTATTCAATACAACTTTATTCATCCCCACCAGGGCAATTCTGTCTCTACTTACGCATTATCCTGATTTGAATACTGTTAATTCAGCAGTGTGGTGTCCATGCACACGAAGGGAAATGTACTGATTTCCATGTTCAACTCATGCATGGACCATTAGCTTCCCCTAGCCATAGCACAGCTAGCCACTGTGCTAAAACAGCTAACCTCATGTTAACATGGAAATATATTAGACTTGGCTTTAGTTAAGGTATCGTGCTCTTTTATATACTGTAGCTATTTCAAATCCATACATTCCAATGGCTCACTACTTCACTGCAACAGTTGATTTCTGTAAAAGAGAATTGTGTCAACATAAATAAATTAAAACAAACAAAACATGTTTTTTTTATCGTTTCTGATCACTGACAATGATGAGACAGCCGATTGGGAGGAGATCGGAGAACTGGCAGTGTGGTGCCAGGACAACAACCTCTCTCTCAATGTGAGCAAGACAAAGGAGCTGATAGTGGACCATAAGAAAAGGAGGGACGAACAGGCACCCATTAACATCGACGGGTCTGAAGTGGAGCGGGTCGAGAGTTTCAAATTCCTTGGTGTCCACGTCACCAACAAACTAACATGGTCCAAACACACCATGACAGTTGTGAAGAGGACAGGACAACACCTTTAACTCCTCAGGGAACTGAAAAGATTTGGCATGGGTCCCCAGATCCACAGAAAGTAATACAGCTGCACCATCGAGAGCATCCAGACAGGTTGCATTGCCTGATAGTGATCAGACAGACCAGTACATCACTGGGACCAAGCTTCCTGCCATCCAGGACCTATATACAGTTGAAGTCGGAAGTTTACATACACCTTAGCCAAATACATTTAAACTCAGTTTTTCACAATACCTGACATTTATTTCTAGTAAAAATTCCCTGTCTTAGTTCAGTTATGATCACCACTTTATTTTAAGTATGTGAGATGTCAGAATAATAGTAGAACGATTATTTCTGCTTTTATTTCTTTCATCACATTCCCAGTGGGTCAGA
This sequence comes from Oncorhynchus mykiss, assembly GCF_013265735.2. Taxonomy (NCBI): domain Eukaryota; kingdom Metazoa; phylum Chordata; class Actinopteri; order Salmoniformes; family Salmonidae; genus Oncorhynchus; species Oncorhynchus mykiss. The sequence continues at coordinate 74,400,671 of NC_048574.1, forward strand.
AGTTTACATACACTCAATTAGTATTTGGTAGCATTGCCTTTATATTGTTTAATTTGGGTCAAATGTTTCGGGTATTCTTCCACAAGCTTCCCACATTAAGTTGTGTGAATTTTGACCCACTCCTGACAGAGCTGGTGTAACTGAGTCAGGTTATAGGCCTCCTTGATCGCACACGCTTTTTCATTTTCCACACAAAGTAATTTAACTTTGTTGTCCTTAAGACATTTTGCCACAACTTTGGAAGTCTGCTTGGCGTCATTGTCCATTTGGAAGATCCATTTGTGACCAAGCTTCAACTTCCTGACTGATTGATGTCTTGAGATGTTGCTTCAATATATCCACATCATTTTCCCCAAAGCGCACACATCCCTGGGTCGCTTGTGTTTTCAGTTCGCTGCAGCTAGCGACTGGAACGAGCTGCAACAAACACTCAAACTGGACAGTTTTATCTCAATCTCTTCATTCAAAGACTCAATCATGGACACTTACTGACAGATGTGGCTGCTTTGCGTGATGTATTGTTGTCTCTACCTTCTTGCCCGTTGTGCTGTTGTCTGTGCCCAATAATGTTTGTACCATGTGTTGCTACCATGCTGTGTTGTCATGTGCTGCTGCCTTGCTATATTGTCTTAGGTTTATGTAGTGTTGTCTCTCTTGTTGTGATGTGTTTTGTCCTATATTTGTTATTTTAATCCCAGCCCCCGTCCCCGCAGGAGGTCTTAACTGACTTGACTAGTTAAATAGGTTAAATCATTTATTTTTTATTAGGTGACCTCTATCAAGACACCCATGTCGACCGTATCCCCACTGTGAAGAGGAGCAATGCTGCAGCAACATCCGTTTGATGTTTTGTCCTGTTCCCTATTTGAAAGGCGACATCCCTCAGTTATAGAAGATGGTTGTCACATACTGTGCTTTGATCAATCTGAATGATTCTGTTGTGCCATTTCAATAGAGAGCACCTTCAGCTTGTCATGGAAAAAGTGCCCCATTTAAACCTTATGAATATATTAAATATATACTGAACAACAATATTTCACTGAGTTACAGCTCATCAGGAAATTGGTCAATTGAAATGAATGCATTAGGCCCTAATCTGGGAATGCAGAGATACTGTATGTATCTGTTAGTCGTAGATACATTAAGTAAAAGGTAGGGGATCAGAAAACAAGTCAGTATCTGGTGTGACAACCATTTGCCTCATGCAGCGTGACACATCTCCTTCACATAGAGTTGATCAGGCTGTTGATTGGGGCCTGTGGAATGTTGTCCCACTCCACTTCAATGGCTATGAGTAGGAGTTGGGTATTGGTGCAAACACATGCTCAATGTTTTACATGTCTGGTGAGTTTGCAGGCCATGGAAGAACTGGGACATTTTCAGCTTCCAGGATTTGTGTACAGATCCTTGTGACATTGGTCTGTGCATTATAATGTATCAACATGAGGTGATTGCGGCAGATTAATGGCACGACAATGGGCCTCAGGATCTTATCACAGTATCTCTGTGCATTGAAATGGCCATCGATAAAATATAATTGTGTTCATTATCAGTAGCTTATGCCTGCCCATACCATAACCCCACGGCACTCTGTTCACAATGTTAGTCCCCAATTGGTAGTAGTTACAGTCTTGTCTCATCGCTGCAACTCCAGAACGGACTCGGGAGAGGCCAAGGTCGAGAGCCATACATCCTCCGAAACACAACCCAACCTAGCCGCAATGCTTCCTGACACAATGCACATCCAACCCGGAAGCCAGATGCACGAATGTGTTGGAGGAAACACCGTACACCCGGCGACCTGGCCCACCACAGGAGTCGCTAGTTCGCGATGAGACAAGGATATCCCTGCTGCCCAAACCCTCCCTAACCCAGACGACGTTGGGCCAATTTTGCGTTGCCCCATGGTCATGGCCGGCTGCGACAGAGCCTGTGCTCTAACCCAGAATCTCTGGTGGCACAGCTAGCACTGCGATGCAGTGCCTTAGACCACTGCGCAACCCAGGAGGCCTCTGTTCACAATGTTGACACCAGCAAACTGCGCAATACACGTGGTCTGCAGTTGTGAGTCCGGTTGGACATACCGCCAAATTCTCTAATATGACGTTGGAGGCGGCTTATGGTAGAGAAATAAACATTAAATTATCTGGAAACAGCTCTGGTGGACATTCCTGCAGTCAGCATGCCAGTTGCACACTCTCTCAAAACCTGAGACATATGTTTTTAGCATTGTGTTGTGTGACAAAACTGTGCATTTTAGAGTGGCCTTTTATTCTCCCCAGCACAAGGTGCACCTGTGTAATGATCATGCTGTTTAATCAACTTCTTGATATGCCAAAACTGTCAGGTGGATGGATTATCTTGGCAAATGGGAAATGCTCACTACCATGGATATAAACACATTTGTGCACAAATTTGAGAGAAAAGCACTGTGCATCGAACATTTCTGGGATGTTTCCTTTCAGCTCATGAAACATGGCACCAACACTTTAAATGTTGCATATATATTTTTGTTCAGCAACATGTAAAAAGACTATTGTTTAATAGTAAACATACTGTCATTTAATAATAGTCTATATTGTTTTGGGGTGAAATGAATGAAAAGATCTTTGTTTTATCTCTGCACTGAATGCAATGCATTGCTTATAGCACAACCATTTTTATTTTATTTTACAATTGAAACAAATTTAGTATAGACAATGTAGTACTTGTGGTAGTCTTACGCAAACCATCTTCATTATTACAGTGGCACCTCCCAAGTCAAACTCGGACCTTCCGGGAGAAAATCATCTGTAGTTGAACTTGGTGTTTGTGTGTATATTATAAGGTAAGGATCCCATCATCTCCTGCTTCCAGACATTTCACCATCTTGATTTACAAGGGATGGATTTGCACTAAACATTTTCATTTCAGCACAAGGCATGTACAAATCTAGTATAATGATTAGCCTCAGATACATTGTCTACTAGTATTGTTTTAAAATTGAGAAATATAACTAGTTGAACAATATATAAACAGTGTGTGAGTTAAGCTATTCTCTGCTTCAGATGTACAATGTCATTACGTTAGCAGCTCATTTGAGTTAGCCTGCACAAAGTTAATGTAGCAAGCAAGTGTAACTGTTGTTAAAGTACTGTGTGAATTTCACCAGGTTTATATTTTAATATGGCATGTTGATTTGTTATTATGCATGCCTGCACCCAGGGAGTAGGGGAGTGTGTACTTACGTTTTGCCCTGCGTGCTCAAATCATGTTGATGCACTATGAGAGGGAGCCACGCTTTTTCTGTCGTCTTCGGAAAGTTTGATTATTTTAAGCACACAGTGTTTTGTTCACGAATAATGTTGTATACTTAGAGGTTACTCGTAAGTGGATGGTATTGTTAAAATGCACTTGTAACTGTACTTTTTAGATATTAACATTCTGAATTCAACATGTGGTTAATAGCTAGCTAAGGTATTAGCAGGTTATTGTATGTGTGAACGATGGCTGGCTCCTCGAATGATCCCAGTCCCTTGTATTGTGCATCTGTTGTAGAAAGAGGCGACGATTCACAGAACATATGTGATCTACAAATGTTTTCTTTTCTTTTGGATGCAGATGCAGAGTGAATTCGGCTTAATTAAAACAACCTGATCTCCAAAGTCCACGTCTATAGTCTCAATCAACCACACATAACGCAGAGTTACAGCGGTGCAGTACACCACCGGTTACAGTCTTGCTAATTATAGCTACATAGTTTATCATTTACTTACTTGAATAAGTTATCCCCCCGATGTTTCCGGTGGTAGCAAAACGCAGCCAACCATGTGGAAGATTGGATGGCTTCCACCAACCAGACTGACTCTGGTCTTCCAACTGGTACGGTTGCTATGCTAGGTGCATAGGGTGCTGTCACTTAGGCCTTGTTTTCATTGGCAGTTTGAAGTGATTCAAATCTGTTATTTTTACTGCAGTCTGAACCGCCAAAATGAAAATGTAATCAGATGTTTCAAGACACATTTCAAACAACTTTTGTAGGTGGTTTAAAATCGGATACAATTCTGATTCCTGGCCTTGGAACTTCTGATTTTTTTGCCTATGAACCGTGGTATCTAACTGGCTTGATAATTGTTTACAAACAAATTAATGAATATGCAAGAAAAGTGACTGTTGTGTCAAGCCCCCCCAAAGTTTTTCAAGTTGGATCATCCTATCCTTTGATCATTTAAAAGTGTTCTTACACTATGATTTTGAACCTTCAAAGCAACTGGGAAAAGTCCATGGAAGGCATTGTTGTCACCTTAGTTTACTACATAACTTCTGAGATATAGGAAGCACATGCACCAATCAACCTACACCACTGCGCACACATCAGTCATTATGACAACAAGTGTAGCCATGTCAGGAAATGATTGCTCTCTGAACACACACATCCAACTTGGTCACTTACAACTTGCTATTTGGACAGTCAGTAAAAACAAAACTGATTTGAGCATCAAGGCATGCAGTGTGAACATGGATTTACAAACATCCTCAATCAATCTCAAACTGTGTATCATTAGGACCCGTCAAACACAATCATTTGCATAGGTGTAATGACCTGCTGCACCTGTTTGTGACTCAACAGGTATACAAACTGGGACTAATAGACTTGACTTGTAATCAGGTCAAACCAAATGGAAATTGTTTTGAATGAGGTTAAAAACAAAGATGAGCATTCTCATTGGATAAGGGTAGGCACATCCTCCCTTTCCATCCGTTTTGCCACTGTTATGTTGTGTCTGTTGTGTATCACCCAACATTCACTTCTTGATGGACACAGACTTTCCAATACAAAGAAGAACTCCATCAGTCAAGGTTTGAAATTGTTATTTTTCCTCTTTAATATCAGTATTATTGCTGTAGAAGAAGTATTCAGTTCACTTCTGAGGTTTTCCCCTTTGTTTTCTGTTCAATATCTGGAATTCTTAGACATTCTGCATGGGATAGTTTATGCATGTTTGTTATGAATATCTTACAGTAATTAGTATTTTCAGTTGGTATTTAAAAAACACATTAAACGCTATTTAAATGTACTTGTATATTGCATGAGATTTATACATGTATCCCTCTGTCTCTCTCTCTCTCTCTCTCTCTGTCTCTCTCTCTCTCTGTCTGTCTCTCTCTCTGTCTGTCTCTGTCTGTCTGTCTCTCTCTCTCTCTCTCTCTCTCTCTCTGTTTCTCTCTGTCTCTCTCTCTGTCTCTCTCTCTGTCTCTCTCTCTCTCCCTCTCTCTCTCTGTCTCTCTCTGTCTGTCTCTCTCTCTCTCTCTCTCTCTCTCTCTCTCTCTCTCTCTTCCACAGTGGTACTTGGAACATCAAAGCTGGTACTTACAAACTGAGATTGGTCAAAATAAAAAGATGAACTCTTCTAACCATTCTTCTGTCCTCTCTGGCTATGCGGAAATCGATTCCTCTATCGGCACTGCCTGCTATGCAGTCAATCTCATCCTCAGTCTCCCCACCAATGTCTACGTCCTGTGGCTGATAGTGACCGGAGCGGGAGAAACGATGACCTCAGAGTTCTTCGCTCTCAACCTGGCCATCTCTGAGATCCTCTGCTGCCTGTGTTCTGTCTTCTTCTTTGTCTACATACACCTCCCTATTCCCCCTCTCCAAGCTCTAGTGTCATTCTGTGGTGGTTTTTCCCATCTTTGGTCGGACCCTGTTCCAGTGCTGTATATGTTTTGAACGCTACCTGGCGGTGGTCCACCCTGTTGTCTTCCTGAAGTACAAACTCCTCAGATACAAGGTGGCATGTTCTGGGTTAATCTGGTTGGTTGTGACCGTGTTCTGTCTTACTTTTATGCTGGCGAAGAGCCTAAATGTTATATATTTTGTGTCTTTGAGTGAAATTCTGTTCTTCATTTCATTCATGTTATTCTGCTGCCTCTCAGTTCTCAGGGCTCTGAAACGTCCAGGGCCGGGGGAAGGGGAGAGGGAGGGGACAAATAACATGAAGATAAGGGCGTTTAATATCATTTTGATTATTATGGTGGCTATGATGGTGAACTGCCTCCCATGGGTAATGATTTTACCTTTCATTGGAATCTTAGATTTGAGGAAGTTCATATCAGCCATATATGTTTGTGTCTTCATCGGTGTGGTCTGTGGGATTGTGCAGCCCCTCCTCTACCTCCACAGGGCTGGGAAACTGCCCTGTATCAGAGGTCTTTAAGAGAGTTGATACTCAAAGTTTCACCTTATACAGATGGCCAGTTGTAACCTGTTTGTTTCCACCTGTTAATTGATAGCTTGTAAAGAGGTTGATAGTTGTTGATTCTCTGGCAAAAATGTGTACGTGTTTTGATAAGGGTTGCAAAAGTACGGAAATGTCCCCTAAATTCCCAAGTTTTCCCGAAATCCTGTTCAGAAGATTCCTGGCATGAGGAAAGAATAAGCAGGAAATCTGGAATTTTACAAGTCTTGGTTTGATTTATTCCCTCGTATATGGGAAGATTACCTATCAATCTTCTTGCTTCACATTGCACCTTTATGTATGAAAGCTATTTATTAGTGACATGGAATGATAAGACTTACTTTGTTTGGTTAAAACTTGTTTTCATGTTCACTACATCTTTTTGAATTTTTTGAATCCTTCACAGTTAATAAATATGTGTGCAGAACTACTCATGTAGCTGTCGTTTTCTTTGTGTAGAGCAGAGAAATTCAGCCAGTGATACAGACAGGAAATGTAAAAACAAATGTCTCTTAGCTGTCTCTGGGTCCAGTCAGAGAGGAAACAGGCTATGTACATGCAGTAGGGGTGCGTGGATAAAATCACTGGGGATGACAAGTTAAAAAACAAAAAGACATTTTACAACCTGTGTGTTGTGATAATTGTGTTGTTTGCTCTATAACCTGTTAGTTCATATGCTTTGTGACTGTGATATGTAGGCCTAAGGCCGAGACAATAAGAAGACGCAGTTGCAGAATAAATTCAACCACACCTTTGATTCATCACAAAACCGGAGAGCAACCTCTGTCTGGTGAAGTCCACAAAGCATAATGCATGTAACAAACAGTTACATGACCTAGAACATGGTCAAGCAAGTTTATGTTTCCAACATTTTTTCGGACTACTAAATCATCTATTGATTTAGAACCACGGAGAGTTACCACAAGTCAAAAAATAAAACGGGAGCTGCTTACACTGTCCCAGCACCATTTCAACTTCAGCATGTCAACATCATCAAAGCACCTCTGCTTAGTCTAATACAGTGATAACTAAACAAGACTAAAAACAATTTAGTCCAATCAACGTAAGCTAAATATGATGTGGCTGTCCATGGTTCTGATTTCGGTGTGTTGTGTGTGTGTGTGTGTGTGTGTGTGTGTGTGTGTGTGTGTGTGTGTGTGTGTGTGTGTGTGTGTGTGTGTGTGTGTGTGTGTGTGTGTGTGTGTGTGTGTGTGTGTGTGCGTGTTCATGCAAGTAGAATAAACATGTTGACTGACTCTACTTGTAGAGAAACGCAGTACACTTTTAGTTTTTGTTGTCCTGGGCTACCTGGCTAAAATGCTTGCCCTGTAGCTTAACTTTCTTTAATGGGAAATGATGACCTAGCTTTTTAACATTAGCCCACTACATCTAGCTACAGCACATATTGAACTTCCATCCTCTCAGGCCAGGGGAACCAAGTTTGAATTTATGGTTGGATCAGAATCGCCATTATGATCATTGGCCAGTACGGAGAATTAAATAAACCCACAAGTACCAATCGCTATATCCATTGCTAATGTATGAATGGGCCAATGTTAGCTAGCTAGCTAGCCAATGGAGGACAACAACTCAACGCACTAATTCAAGATGTTTCTGTCAATTGACTTTTTGCTCGAGATGTGTTGTGATTGGTTCGAAGCCAAATCCAAACTGGCTTCCCGTGACACTTTTTTTAATGCGCCAGAACCATTCACAGTTGAGCTTATTTAGTTTAGCTTAATGCTGGTGATGGGCTATTATTTAACCATTTGTTTTTATCAAGGGAGGCCAAATGCTCGCTGGCTTCCCTTGCATTCAATGCTACGGGCTGCGCTGCGCTGTTTCGCTTGCTCGGATGCTTTTCCGGTGAGACACATTCAGCCTCTTGTGAATTGAAGGTAATATATAAAACAGAAGAGAACAAAAGATTCATTATATTAGGTTTTTATTTTTATTGGTTAGTCTTTTGGGGAAGCCTGGCTTCTCTTGACATGAATACACGTCACTGTTTGAATGTCAGGTCAAAGGAAATCTGTTACAGCACACAGATGTGCAGGCAGTGGGACAGGCAGGGGGACAGTTAGGGGGACAGAGAGGGTAGCAGGCAGGGGGACAGAAGGGGGACAGGCAGTGGGACAGGCAGAGGCACAGTTAGGGGGACAGGCAGTGGGACAGGCAGGGGGACAGGCAGTGGGACAGGCAGGGGGACAGGCAGAGGCACAGTTAGGGGGACAGGGAGGGGGACAGTTAGGGGGACAGGCAGGGGGACAGTTAGGGGGACAGGCGGGGGGACAGGCAGGGGGACAGGCAGAGGCACAGTTAGGGGGACAGGGAGGGTAGCAGGCAGGGGGACAGGCAGGGGACAGAGAGGGTAGCAGGCAGGGGGACAGGCAGGGCGACAGGGAGGGGGACAGGCAGAGGCACAGTTAGCGGGACAGCGAGGGTAGCAGGCAGGGGGACAGGCAGGGGGACAGGCAGGGGGACAGGCAGTGGGACAGAGAGGGTAGCAGGCAGGGGGACAGGCAGAGGCACAGTTAGGGGGACAGGCAGAGGCACAGTTAGGGGGACAGGTGGGGGGACAGAGAGGGTAGCAGGCAGGGGGACAGAAGGGGGACAGGCAGTGGGACAGACAGGGGGACAGGCAGTGGGACAGAGAGGGTAGCAGGCAGGGGGACAGGCAGTGGGATAGGCAGGGAGACAGGCAGGGGGACAGGCAGTGGGACAGAGAGGGGGACAGAAGGGGGACAGGCAGTGGAACAGACAGGGTAGCAGGCAGGGGGACAGGCAGTGGGACAGACAGGGGGACAGGCAGTGGGACAGACAGGGGGACAGGCATAGGGACAGGCAGTGGGACAGACAGGGGGACAGGCAGGGGGACAGGCAGTGGGACAGAGAGGGGGACAGGCAGGGGGACAGAAGGGGGACAGGCAGTGGGACAGACAGGGGGACAGGCAGGGGGACAGGCAGTGGGACAGAGAGGGTAGCAGGGCAGGGGGACAGGCAGGGGGACAGGCAGTGGGACAGAGAGGGTAGCAGGCAGGGGGACAGGCAGAGGCACAGTTAGGGGGACAGGCAGAGGCACAGTTAGGGGACAGGTGGGGGGAACAGAGAGGGGTAGCAGGCAGGGGGACAGAAGGGGACAGGCAGTGGGACAGACAGGGGTACAGGCAGTGGGACAGAGAGGGTAGCAGGCAGGGGGACAGGCAGTGGGACAGGCAGGGGGACAGGCAGGGGACAGGCAGTGGGACAGAGAGGGGGACAGAAGGGGGACAGGCAGTGGAACAGACAGGGTAGCAGGCAGGGGGACAGGCAGTGGTACAGACAGGGGGACAGGCAGTGGGACAGACAGGGGGACAGGCAGGGGGACAGGCAGTGGGACAGACAGGGGGACAGGCAGGGGGACAGGCAGTGGACAGAGAGGGGGACAGGCAGGGGGACAGAAGGGGGACAGGCAGTGCGACAGAAGGGGGACAGGCAGTGGGGACAGACAGGGGGACAGGCAGGGGGACAGGCAGTGGGACAGAGAGGGTAGCAGGCAGGGGGACAGAGAGGGTAGAAGGCAGGGGACAGAAGGGGGGACAGGCCAGTGGGACAGACAGGGGGACAGGCAGGGGGACAGGCAGTGGGACAGAGACGGTAGCAGGCAGGGGGACAGAAGGGGGACAGCAGGGGACAGGCAGTGGGGACAGAGAGGGTAGCAGGCAGGGGGACAGAAGGGGGACAGGCAGTGGGACAGAGGGGGGACAGGCAGGGGGACAGAGAGGGTTAGCAGGCAGGGGGACAGAAGGGGGACAGGCAGGGGATATGCAGGGGGATAGGCAGGGGCAGGCAGGGGGACAGGCAGGGGGACAGGCAGGGGTGGTGTACCATTATTGAAACACGCGGGAAACTGTAGGATTCTCCTGTCCCTAGATGCAGTCCCTTAGCAAACCTTGTCAATCAATCATAACTGTGTAGCCCATTAGGTCCTGACAAACACAATGTTTTGCATAGGTGTAATGACCTGATGCACCTGTTTTTCTGACATCACATGTGTACAAGCTGGGCCAATAGACCTGACTTGAGTTCAGGAGTACACCAAATGGAAAACATTTTGAATAGGGAAACAACTAAGATGAGCATTCTCATTGGATAAGGTTAGGAAGTACCTCCTCAATATCCATGTTTTGGCCGTGTTATGTTGTGTCTGTTGTGTATGAACCAACATTCACTTCTTGTAACAGACACAGACTTTCTCAGGAGGCTGAAGAAATTTGGCTTGTCACCTATAAAACCCTCACAAACTTCTACAAATTGAGAGCATCCTGTTGGGCTGTATCACCGCTTGGTATGGCAACTGCCCCACCTGCAACCGCAGGGCTCTCCAGAGGGTGGTTCACCAGGCTATCAACCTGAAGGTGAGGTCAAGACAGGTGCATCAAAGCTGGCACCGAGAGACTGAAAAACAGCTTCTATCTAAAAGGCCATCAGAATCTTAAATAGCCATTTCTGGCACATGGAGGCTGCTGCCTATATACATAGACTTGAAATCACTAGCCACTTTAATAAATGGAACACTAGTCAACTTTAATAATGTCTACATATCTTGCATTACCCATCTCATATATATATACAGTGGGGCAAAAAAGTATTTAGTCAGCCACCAATTGTGCAAGTACTCCCACTCAAAAAGATGAGAGAGGCCTGTCATTTCATCATAGGTACACTTCAACTATGACAGACACAATGAGAAAAAATTCCAGAATATCACACTGTAGGATGTTTTATGAATTTATTTGCAAATTATGATGGCCAAAACCAAAAACCAATACCATTTATTTGCAAATTTCCACCATAATTTGAAAACAAATTCATAAAAAATCCTACACTGTGATTTTCTGGATATTTTTTCTCATTTTGTCTGACATAGTTGAAGTGTACCTGTGATGAAAATTACAAGCCTCTCTCATCTTTTTAAGTGGGAGAACTTGCACAATTGGTGGCTGACTAAATACTTTTCTGCCCCACTGTATATGTATTGTATCCTATACTATTCTGCTGTATCTTATTCTATGCCGCTTTGACGTTGCATATATTTTTATATATTCTAATTTACATTCCTTTACTTAGCTGTGTGTGTATTGGGTATATGTTGTGTAATTGTTAGATTTTTTACTGCCACGTCACACGGCTAGTACGTCTCCTGTCTCTAGCTACTGTTTAGATGCAGTCACTTACAAAACCCCTCAATCAGTCATAGACTGTGTATGGCCATTAGGTCCTGTTAAACAAAAGCATTTGCATATGTGTAATGACCTGCTGCGCCTGTTTTGTGACTCACATGTGTACAAGCTGGGCCCAATAGACCAGGCTTGAGTTCAGGACACACCAAATGGAAAATGTTTTGAATAGGGAAAAAACTAAGTTGTGCATTCTCATTGGACAAGGTTAGGAAGGACCTCCTCCATTTCCATATGTTTTGTCCCTGTTATGTTGTGTCTGTTGTGTATGAACCAACATTCAGTTCTTGTAACAGACACAAACTTTCTAGGAGAGAGAAGAGCTCCATCAGTCAAGGTTTGAAATGGTTATTTTTCCTCTTCAAAATCTGAATAAGAAGTATTAAGTTCATTTCTGAAGTTTTCCCATGTTGTATAACCTTTATTTAACTAGGCAAGACAGTTAAGAACAAATTCTTATTTACAATGACGGCCTACCCTGTCCAAATGCAAACGACGCTGAAGTGATTGAGCGCTGCACTATGGGACTCCCAATCACGGCTGTATGTGATACAGCCTGGATTTGAACCAGGGACTGTAGTGACGCCTCTTGCAATGAGATGCAGTGCCTAAGACCTCTGTGCCACTCGGGAGCCCAAATCAGAAATATTTCATAGCAGAAGAAATGTCTGCATGGTATAATTCATGCATGTTTGATAGGAATATTCTATAGGAATTTTATTTGAAATATTTCTTGATGAAACATGTTCTCGTGTTGACAGTTAATGCATTTATCTCATATCTTTATATGTCTCTTTTTTCTCTGTTTCTCTCTGTCTCTTCCTCCCTCTCTCTTTCTCTCAGCTTCCATCACACACCAGAACTACACCAAGTGAAGAGATGAATACTTCATCCTCAGCTACAAACTCCTCCCTACCTGGATATCCATTTGCTGCCTATTTGTCCCAAGACCAATCATTCAGCACTGCTTGCTATGCAATCAACTTTATCCTGGTTCTCCCCACCAATATCTACTTCCTGTGGCTGATACTGACTGAAGTGGGAGGGACAATGACTTCAGAGTTCTTCGCTCTCAATCTGGCTGTGTCTGAGATCCTCTTCTGCCTGTGTTCTATCATGTATTTTGTCTGGCTACACTACCCCACAATCGTTGCCTTGTACATCATGGTATTTTCTTACGGTTTTCTAATGACAGGCCGTCCCCTGTTCCAGTGCTGTATCTGTGTGGAGCGCTACCTGGCAGTGGTCCACCCTGTGGTCTACCTGAAGTACAAACCCCTGAGATACAGGGTGGGGTGTTGTGGTGTTGTCTGGCTGATGGTGCTTGGGTCCTGTCTGTTCCATATGTTTGGGAGTGAAACATATTTTTTCTTTTATGTTTACTGGGGTGAGTTTCTGATATTGTTTTTGTTGAATTTATTCTGCTGCCTCTCAGTTCTCAGGGCTCTGAAACGTCCCGGGCCGGGGGAAGGGGACAGGGAGGGGACAAATAACATGAAGATGAGGGCGTTTAAGATCATTTTGATTATCATGTTGTCTATGGTGGTGAATTATCTTCCATATGAGGTAACTCTACCTTTAAAAGCTTGTTTTGAATGTTGGTGAGAGTTTGTTAGCCTTAAACATTTGTTTGACCATCAATGTGATTACTGGGTTGGTGCAGCCCCTCCTCTACCTCCACAGGGCTGGGAAACTGTCCTGTTTCAGAGCACCCTAAGAGATAATAGAGACTAGATAATAGGCTTGATGTAGTCCATCTGAATCCAAGGGTGAATTGTGTAATAAAGGTTAAATAAAAATGGAATTGTTAACTAGTTACAGCATGTATGTCGTTGACAGACCTTACATATATACAGAGGGTACCGTTACTGAGTCAATGTGCGGTGGTACAGGTTAGTCGAGGTCATTTGTACATAAAGTCTAAAGTAACTATGCATAGATAATAAGCAGCAAGTAGCAGTAGTGTAAAAATCAAAGAGGGAGGGGCGGGGTCAATGTAAATTGTCGGGGTGGCCATTTGATAAATTCTTCAGCAGTCTTATAGCTTGGGGGTTGAAGCTATTAAGGAGCCTTTTGGATCTAGCCTTTGCGCTCCGGTACCGCTTGCCGTGCGGTAGCAGAGAGAACAGTCTATGACATGGGTGACTGGAGTCTTTGGCAATTTTTTGACACCCGCCTAGTATATAGGTCCTGGATGGCAGGAAGCTTGGCCCCAGTGATGTACTGGACCTCACTCACTACACTCTGTAGCGCCTTGCGGTCAAATGCCGAGCAGTTGCCATACCAGGCGGTGATTCTCGATGGAGCAGTTGTATAACTTTTTGAGGATCTGGGGACCCATGACAAATCCTTTCAGTCTCCTGAGGGGGAAAAGTTGTGCCTCTTCACAACTGTCTTGTTGTGTTTGGACTATGATAGTTTGTTTGTGATGTGAACACCAAGTAACTTGAAACTCTCGACCCGCTCCGCTACAGCCCCTCCGATGTTAATGGGGACCTGTTCTGCCCTCCTTTTTCAATAGTCCACAATCAGCTCCTTTTTCTTGCTCACATTGAGGGAAAGGTTGTTGTCATGGCACCACACTGCCAGGTCTCTGGCTTCCTCCCTATAGGATGTCTCATTGTTGGGCCATTAAGGTTTTTAATATAAGTGTGTATATTACATGTTTACTTTGTGTTTTTCTTCTTTGGATACTCAATAAATACTTGTGCTGAACTACACATGTATCCTTCTATTATTTGTTGTAAAACAGAGAACATTTCCAGACCTCATTACTATTGTTCTTACTATAACATGTGAGGAAGCTACCGCTAACAAAGTAGACCAAATGTCAGAAGACACTGTCATTAAAACCTCTTATCCAAATATCCATATCTAACTGAATGTAGCTGACCTGAAGCAGGAACATGTATATTCTTGACACCATTTGAAAGGAAATACCTTGAAGTTTTTGGAAATGTGAATTTGATGTTGGATAATATAACACATTAGATCTGGTATAAGATAATACAAAGAAAAAAAACATGTTTTTTTTCTTCTTCATCTTTGAAATGCAAGAGAAAGGCCTAAATGTAATATTGCAGTGTAGGTGCAATTTAGATTTTGACCACTAGATGGTGTACTTGCAAGGTTTAAGACTGATCCAATGAACCAGTACATTTCTGTTCAAAATCAAGTCTGCCCAAATGTGCCTAATTGGTTTATTGATACATTTTCAAGTACATAACTGTGCACTCTCCTCAACAATAGCATGGTATTAGTTGTAATAGCTACTGTAAACTGGCAGTGCAGTTCGATTAACAATAATTTATGCTTTCTGACCCTATCAGATATGTCTATGTCCTTGAAATGTGCTTGTTACTTACAACGTCATCATAATCACATTAGAGCGTGTAAGCGCAACAGTCCTGTGGGGGACACACCGATCCCGTATCCCGAGGTTAACCTCTGCATACAAATGCTAGTCTCTTTACAATGTTTTGTCTACCGGTTAGCCTTTTATACTACTTGGTAAATTACTTACATTACTTCTAGCATTTGTGACCAATTTCAGGAAACTTGGCGCATTTTGCTGGTCACTACTTCAAAGGAGAGCCGTTTGAACGTAAACATTTTACAATTTTTTGGGGGCAGAAATGCCTTCTCGAACATGTGAAATTTCATGTGCCTTAGTAATGAACTTGAATGGCATCTGTAAATACTTATAAAATTGTTAAAGTACGAGCCTAGTTGGTTAAGCCAAAGAAAAAGTCAGCAACCATACCGCTAGCCATGATTGGCTGAGATAATGAGTGGGCTTGACATGCCGGGAGATGAGTTTGTTTTGGTCTGCCATACAGAATGCTTCTGCCTATTTGACCTGTATATCTAGGTAATCCAGTCAGTATATCTAGGTAATCCTGTCTAACACAGTTTTTTTGAGAAACGTATTGTGTTTTAAAACTGCATAAGTGTTGCTCTCCACTTTCTGGAGTACTGAGTTTTGAAATCAGTGAATTCGAGTATCATAGATAAGGAGATGGAGAAAACACCTGTCTCCGGTTTATATCTTCAAACTAAGAGCAACCAAGGCATCCGACAGGAGACACGTCCAACCATAAATTATGTATAAGGGTAAGATATTCTAGCTAGCTAAATATTTGGATATTACATGTTTCTAATTTTGACAGAGAGCCATTTGCTTGGCTTGCTATAGACAAATGTTAGCTAGCTAACATTGTACCTGTTTGGTTAGCTACTTGCAGATTCATGCAGGGTAGTAACATCATGAGTTGTGACTATTGTTCATAGTTTACTTAGCTAGCTAGCTAACGTTAGCTGGCTGGCTCGACCTTATTATTCGTATCTCAGAGCTAATGTTATTTGCTTGTCTACTATAACCTAATGTTAGCTAGCTAACATTGAACCTGATGGGTTAGCTACCTGCAGATTCATGCAGGATAAAAATGTCATCTAGCTAGCAAGCTAACGTTAGCTGGCTGGCTCACTAGCTAACATTACATGTACAACCTTTTTATTCATATCGCAGAGCCATTTGCTTAGCTAGCTATAGGCTAATGTTAGCTTGCGAACATTGAACCTGGCTGGCTAGCTACCTGCAGATTAATTCAGGGTACTAACATCATGAGTTGTGAATTACCTAACTAGCTAGATACATGTCTTAACCAAAGACTCCACTATGTGTAACGGATGTGAAACGGCTAGCTAGTTAGCGGTGGTGCGCGCTAAATAGCGTTTCAATCGGTGACGTCACTTGCTCTGAGACCTTGAAGTAGTGGTTCCCCTTGCTCTGCAAGGGCCGCGGCTTTTGTGGAGCGATGGCTAACGATGCTTCGTGGGGGACTGTTGTTAATCAATCAATCAATCAAATTTATTTTATATAGCCCTTCGTACATCAGCTGATATCTCAAAGTGCTGTACAGAAACCCAGCCTAAAACCCCAAACAGCAAGCAATGCAGGTGAAGAAGCACGGTGGCTAGGAAAAACTCCCTAGAAAGGCCAAAACCTAGGAAGAAACCTAGAGAGGAACCAGGCTATGTGGGGTGGCCAGTCCTCTTCTGGCTGTGCCGGGTGGAGATTATAACAAAACATGGTCAAGATGTTCAAATGTTCATAAATGACCAGCATGGTCGAATAATAATAAGGCAGAATAGTTGAAACTGGAGCAGCAGCACAGTCAGGTGGACTGGGGACAGCAAGGAGTCATCATGTCAGGTATTCCTGGGGCATGGTCCTAGGGCTCAGGTCCTCCGAGAGAGAGAAAGAAAGAGAGAATTAGAGAGAGCATATGTGGGATGGCCAGTCCTCTTCTGCTGTGCCGGGTGGAGATTATAACAGAACATGGCCAAGATGTTCAAATGTTCATAAATGATCAGCATGGTCGAAAAATAATAAGGCAGAACAGTTGAAACTGGAGCAGCAGCACAGCCAGGTGGACTGGGGACAGCAAGGAGTCATCATGTCAGGTAGTCCTGGGGCATGGTCCTAGGGCTCAGGTCCGCCGAGAGAGAGAAAGAGAGAAGGAGAGAATTAGAGAACGCACACTTAGATTCACACAGGACACCGAATAGGACAGGAGAAGTACTCCAGATATAACAAACTGACCCTAGCCCCCGACACATAAACTACTGCAGCATAAATACTGGAGGCTGAGACAGGAGGGGTCAGGAGACACTGTGGCCCACTCCGAGGACACCCCCGGACAGGGCCAAACAGGAAGGATATAACCCCACCCACTTTGCCAAAGCACAGCCCCCACACCACTAGAGGGATATCTTCAACCACCAACTTACCATCCTGAGACAAGGCTGAGTATAGCCCACAAAGACCTCCGCCACGGCACAACTTAAGGGGGGGGGGGGGGGGGGGGGGGGTGCCAACCCAGACAGGATGACCACATCAGTGACTCAACCCACTCAGGTGACGCACCTCCTCCAGGGACGGCATGAGAGAGCCCCAGTAAAGCCAGTGACTCAGCCCCTTTAATAGGGTTAGAGGCAGAGAATCCCAGTGGAAAGAGGGGAACCGGCCAGGCAGAGACAGCAAGGGTGGTTCGTTGCTCCAGAGCCTTTCCGTTCACCCTCCCACTCCTGGGCCAGACTACACTCAATCATATGACATATAACATATGACATATGTTAATGTGTGCAGAGGGTCCCTGGTTCGCGCCCGGGGACAGTCTAAAGTTATACTGTTACATTGATGCTGTTGACCCGGATCACTGGTTGCTGCGGAAAATGAGGAGGTCAAAAGGGGGGTGAGTGTAACGGATGTGAAACGGCTAGCTAGTAAGCGGTGGTGCGCGCTAAATAGCGTTTCAATCGGTGACATCACTTGCTCTGAGACCTTGAAGTAGTGGTTCTCCTTGCTCTGCAAGGGCTGCGGCTTTTGTGGAGCGATGTGTGCCTGGTTTGCGCCCGGGTATGGGCGAGGGGACTGCGTTCGTAAATTTAGTCTGGCCATCTACTCCAATTTCAGAGCACTCTCTCCTGAGTGTGTCAGAGAGTACAGAATAACTGATGTATTTACGAATGCTCAACAACCATTGAATGTCCGGTGTCAGTAAACATCAGTAAACTCAACGACCAGGGTCCGCTCTGAACGCAAAACGCTCTGAATTTACAAACGGACAATCCGACAGCACAATTGCAGTCTCCTGGATAACATAACAGCCTAACCAAAAAAAAAATAATAATCTAATTGTATTAGTCACATACACATGGTTAGCAGATGTTAATGCGAGTGTAGTGAAATGCTTGTGCTTCTAGTTCTGACAGTGCAGTAATATCTAGCAAGTAATCTAACAATTTCATAACGACTACCTTATTCACACAAATGTAAAGGGATGAATAAGAATGTATACATTTAATATGGATGAGCGATGGCCGTGCGGCATAGGCAAGATGCACTAGATGGAATACAGTATATCCATATGAGATGAGTAATGTAGGGTATGTAAACATTATATAAAGTGGCATTATTTAAAGTGACTAGTGATACATTTACTACATCCAATTACTAATTGTTAAAGTGGCCAGAGATTTGAGTCAGTATGTTGGCAGTAGCCACTCAATGTTAGTGATGGCTGTTTAAAACAGTCTGATGTTTTTCAGTATCTCGGTTCCAGCTTTGATGCACCTGTACTGATCTCACCTTCTGGATGATAGCGGGGTGAACAGGGAGTGGCTCAGGTGGTTCTTGTCTTTGATGATCTTTTTGGCCTCCCCATGACATCAGGTGCTGTAGGTGTCCTGGAGGGCATGTATTTGCAGACCGCACCACCCTCTGGAGAGCCTTGCGGTTGTGGGTGGAGCAGTTGCCGTACCAGGCGATGATACAGCCCGACAGGATGCTCTTGATTGTGCATCTGTAAAAGTTTGTGAGGGTTTTAGGTGACAAGCCACATTTCTTCAGCCTCCTGAGGTTGAAGAGGCGCTGTTGCACCTTCTTCACCGCACTGTCTGTGTGGGTGGAACTTTCCAGTTTGTCAGTTATGTCTATGCCGAGGAACTTAAAACTTTCCACCTTCTCCACTACTGTCCTGTCGATATGGATGGGGGTATGCTCCCTCTGCTGTTTCCTGAAGTCCACGATCATCTCCTTTGTGTTATTGACATTGAGTGAGAGGTTATTTTCCTGACACCACGCTCCGAGGGCGCTCACCTCCTCCCTGTAGGCCGTCTCGTCATTGTTGGTAATCAAGCCTACCACTGTAGTGTCTGCAATCTTGATGATTTAGTTGGAGGCGTACATGGCCACGCAGTCATGGGTGAACAGGGAGTACAGGAGAGGGCTGAGAACGCACCCTTGTGGGCGCCCAGTGTTGAGGAACAGCGGGGTAAGGATGTTGTTTCCTACCCTCACCACCTGGTTGCGGCCCGTCAGAAAGTCCAGGACCTAGTTGCACAGGGTGGGGTCGAGACCCAGGATCTCGAGCTTAATGACGAGTTTGGAGGGTAGAATGGTGTTAAATGCTGAGCTGTAGTCAATGAACAGCATTCTTACATAGGTATTCCTCTTGTCCAGATGGGATAGGGCAGTGTGCAGTGTTATGGCGATTGCAGTGTCTGTGGACCTATTGGGCGGTAAGCAAATTGAAGTGGTTCTAGGGTATCAGGTTGGGTGGAGGTGATATGATCCGTATCTCTCTAAGCACTTCATGATGACAGAAGTGAGTGCTACGGTGAGATTTAACTCAGTTACCTTAGCTTTCTTGGAGCAGGAACAATGGTGGCCCTCCTGAAGCATGTGGGCACAGCAGACTGGGATAAGAATTGATTGAATATGTCTGTAAACACACCAGCCAGCTGGTCTGCGCATGCTCTGAGGGCGCGGCTAGGGATGCCGTCTGGGCCAGCAGCCTTGTGAGGGTTAACACGTTTAAATGCTTTACTCACTTCGGCCACTGTGAAGGAGGGCCCACAGGCCTTGATAGCGGGCTGTCAAAACATTTAGGGAGCTTTGTTTTCAGATTCATTAAAAAACAAATCCCAAGCTACAATAAATGCATGCTCAGGATATATGGTTTCCAGTTTAAATAGAGTCCAGGGAAGTTCTTTCAGGGCCGTCAAGGTATCTGCTTGGGTGGGGATATACAAGGCTGTGACTATAATCGAAGAGAATTGTCTTGGTAGATAATGTGGTCGGCATTTGATTGTAAGGAATTCTAGGTCAGGTGAACAAAATAACTTGAGTTCCTGTATGTTGTTATGATTACATCATGAGTCGTTAATAATAAGGCATACACCCCTGCCCTTCTTCTTACCAGAGAGATGTTTGTTTCTGTCGGCGTGATGCGTGAAGAAACTGGGTGGATGTACCGACTCTGACAACATATCTTGAGTGAGCCATGTTTCCGTGAAAAAGAGGATGTTACAATCTCTGACGTCTGTAAGGAAACTCGTGCCCTAATTTCGTCCACCTTGTTATCTAGAGATTGGATATTTTTGAGTAATATGCTCGGAAGCGGTGGATGGTGTGCTTGCCTTCTAAGTCTGACCAGTAGGCCACTCCTTCTGCCTCTCCTGCGGCGAGGTAGGCGCTAATGCGAGTAATGTTCAGTGAGCTGTTCTCTCTCACATAGATGTCTGCTGTTAGTACATTCAGATCAACCTTTAAATAGATGGGTGGGGCTAAAGCTTTAGAGGGTGTGAACAATGCTGGATGGGTGTAGACAAAGAAGGGCTCTCCAGTATGTACCAAAACATTAAAAGGCCATTTTATCAAAAGTGAGTTTATCAACTTTCAATGCAAAATTACTTTCCCATTGTTCCTCAACAGTATTGTGTTATATACCATTTTGTAGATCTGAGTCTTTACTTTTATCAAGTGTAATACACACAATTTCAAATTTTGCTACATAAGGACGAATTGAGCTGGTCCGTCACATATGATATAATAATCTCTCTTTCTCTCGCTCATGTAGATATACATAGTTGGACGTCAAAGCCGTTACTTCCAAACTGAGCTTGGCAAAAAGCTGGACGCTTCCTACTTTTCCTCTGTCCTTTCTAGCTATGCAGAGCATGCATCTTCTATCTGCACTGCGATCTATTCAGTCAACCTCATCCTCAGTCTCCCCATCAAAATGTAAGCCCTGTGGCTGATAGTGACTGGATATATTCCCTCTCTCCCAGCTTTAGTAACATTCTGTATTGGTTTTCTCATCTTTGGTACGACCCTGTTCCAGTGCTGTATCTGTGTAGAGCGCTACCTGGCGTTGGTCGACCCTGTGGTCTTCCTGATGTAAAAACTCCTCAGATACAAGGTAGCATGTTCTGGGTTAGTCTGGTTGGTGATCGGGTTCTGCCTTACTTTTATGCTGGCAAAGAGCCTAAATGTTATATATTGTGCGATTTTGGGTGAAATTATGGTCTTATTTGAATGTATGTTATTCTGGTGCTGGAGCAGGAGAGCAAGGAAATCCCAGTGGCAAAAATGTTTATTGAGCAGTCGCAACTCAACTACAACATGGGACTGAAACATGCCCAAACGAGGTTGCCACACACACAGGGAAGAAAGCGCTACACACAGAGGAGAAATCTCTACTCCTAAACTCGAATACCAAACGGCACAACTGCCTTGAGAAAATAAACCCTGTGGTGCAGACACGCACCCCTACAAACGTAACCACAGAAAACAATCCCGCACAAAGACTAACAGGCAGCGGAGGTAAATATACCCACCAAAATCAACTAATAAGACACAGGTGTAAACAATACAGACAGACACAAACTAAAAGGAAAATGGATCGGTGGCAGCTAGTAGGCCGGCGACGACGACCGCCGAGCACCGCTGAACAGGGAGAGGAGCCACCTTCGTTGGAAGTCGTGACAGGTGCCTCTGTTTTCAGGGCTCTGAAACGTCCCGGGCCGGGGGAAGGGGAGAGGGAGGGGACAAATGACATCAAGATTCTGGTAATACAATGGCTTCACTGTGCGGATGGTGTTCTCAGGGTTATGAGAGGTGTTGGGTTTACGCCAAACAAGGCGTTTTCCTTGATGGCAAAAAAACTAAATTTTAGTCTCATCAGCATATGGAATAAGGTACTCATCAGCAGAGTACCTTATTCCATATGTTTGGGGAGTCTGCCATATGCCTTTTGGAGAACACCAAATGTGTTTGCTTATTTTTTTCTGGCCACTCTTCCGTAAAGCCCAGCTCTGTGGAGTATACAGCTTGAAGAGGTCCTGTGGACAGATACTCCAATCTCCACTGTGGTCTCTTTTGCCTCTCTGATTAATGCCCTCATTGCCAGGTCGGTGAGTTTTGGTGGGCGGCCCTCTCTTGGCAGGTTTGTTGTGGTGCCTTTATTGAAGACGTATCTTCAGTAGGTGCTATGATTGAGTGCAGTGTGGCCCAGGGGTGTGAAGGTCAATGAAAAGGCACGGGAGTGACGAACTGCCCTTGCTGTCTCTGTCTGGCCGGTTCCACTCTCTCCACTGGGATTCTCTCCCTCTAACCCTATTACAGGGGCTGAGTCACTAGCTTACTGGTGATCTTCCATGCCGTCCCTTGGAGGGGTAAGTCACTTGAGTGGGTTGAGTCACTGACGTGATCTCCCTGTCAAGGTTGGCGCCCCCCTCGGGTGTCGTGCTGTGGGGGAGATCTTTGTGACCTATACTCGGCCTTGTAGTAAGTTAGTGGATTGAAGATTTCCATCTAGTGGGGGCTGTGCTTTGGCAAAGTGGGTGGGGTTATATCCTGCCTGGTTGGCCCTGCCCGGGGGTATCGTCAGATGGGGTCACAGTGTTTCCCGACCCCTCCTGTCTCAAGCTCCAGTATTTATGCTGCAATAGTTTATGCGTCGGAGGCCAGGGTCAATCTGTTATATCTGGAGTATTTCTGCTTTCTTTTCCGGTGTCCTGTGTGAATTTAACTATGCTCCCTCTAATTTTCTCTCTCTCTCATTGAAGGACCTGAGCCCTAGGACCATGCCTCAGGACTACCTAGCCTGATGAATACTTGCTGTCCCCAGTCCACCTGGTCATGCTACTGGTCCAGTTTCAACTGTTCAGCCTGCGGCTATGGAAACCTGACCTGTTCCCCAGACGTGCTACCTTGTCCCGGTCCTCCTGTTTTCAACTCTTTCTCTCTATAGCACCTGCTGTCTCTAACTCTGAATGATCGGCTATGAAAAGCCAACTGACATTTACTCCTAAGGTGCTGACATGTTGCACCCTCTACAACCACTGTGATTATTATTATTTGACTCTGCTGGTCATCTATGAACGTTTGAACATCTTAGCCATGTACTGTTATAATCTCTACCCATCGCATCCAGAATAGGACTGACCACCCCTCAGAACCTGTCTCCTCTCTAGGTTTCTTCCTAGGTTTCTTAATTGATTGATGGATACCATTTGTATGTCTCTGCATCCAGTATGAAGGAAGTTAGAGGAAGTTTTGTGAAACAATGCTAACTAGCGTTAGTGCAATGACTGGAGGTCTAACGGAATGGCTAACGCTCAAACAACATGTCACTTCCTTCCTACTGGAAGCAGAGACAGAAATAATGGTATTCATGAGTTCATATGACTCTGGGGTTAAATAAAGGGCTTAATGGCCAGAATATTGCACTGTCCCAAACAGGTTAAGCTCCCAAGATCCACATCAACAGGACATGTACCCATGTGTACTGTACATAGCTTATTAACAGTATATGGAATGAAGAGATAACTAAATTATAGGTAGTTAATATACTGTATATGACTGGCAAATTTTGTGTGGTTCCCGAATGAGGGTTACACTAATCCTACATTGCCTAAACTTAACCCTTAAGCTAACCTTAAACTCAAACCTAACCACAACCTTTGCTCTAAGTTTAACCCCTTACATTTCACCAATCCCCCTAATCTTAACCTTAACCTTTACTCTAACCGTAAACACAAACCTAACCTTAGCCCGAAACCCAAACCTAACCTTAGCCCTAAAGCTAATCCATTATGCTACACCCATCCCACTACGCCTAACCTTAACCACTAACATTAGCCCTAAATTTAAATAATTTAAATCCATATGCTTAATCCTTAATTTTGGATCTGCCTGATTGAATATACACTTCCTAAACTATATATATCATGGTTAGGAAGTCTCCTGTCCCTAGATGCAGTCACTTACAAAACCTCCTCAATCAATCATAGACTGTGTATGGTCATTAGGTCCTGACAAACACAATCTTTTGCATAGGTGTAATGACCTGCTGCACCTGTTTGTGACTCACAGGTGTACAAGCTGGGCCCAATAGACCTGACTTGGAAAATGTTTTGAATGGGGAAAAAACAACGTCTCATTGGATAAGGTGAGGAAGTACCACCTCCAATTCCATAGGTTTTGCCTGTGTTATGCTGTGTCTGTTGTATATGAACCAGCATTAAGTTATTGTAACAGACTTTCCAGTAGAGAGAAGAGCTCCATCAGTTAAGGTCTAAAATTGTTATTTTTTTCTCTTAAAAATCTGTATTGTTGCCGAAGAAAGAGTATTCATTTCACGTCTGAGGTTTTCCACATTGTTGTCAGTACATGTTCTGGAATTCTGAGATATTTCATAGCTGAAAAAATGTCTGCATGGTATAATTTATGCATGATTGATATGAATATCTTATAGGAATTGTATTGTAAATATTTATTGATTAAACACTTTAAACGGCTGTTTAAATGTCAATTCTCAGCTTCCATTACACATCAGAACTACACCAAGTGAAGAGCTGAATACTTCATCCTCAGAAGTGAAATGAAACTCTTCCCTGCCTGGATATCCATTTGCTGCAGGTTTGTCCCAAGACCAATCAATCAGCACTGCTTGCTATGCAATCAACTTTATCCTGGGTCTCCCCACCAATATCTACGTCCTGTGGCTGATAGTGACCAGAGCTGGAGGGACGATGGCTTCAGAATTCTACGTTCTCAACCTGGCCGTGTCTGATATCCTCTTCTGCCTGTCTTCCATCTTGTATTTTGTCTGGCTAAAGCACCCCACAACAGTTATCACGTACATCATGGTATTTTCTTACGGTTTTCCAATGCTGTATCTGTGTGGAGCGCTACCTGGCAGTGGTCCACCCTGTAGTCTTCCGGAAGTACAAACCTCTGAGATACAGGGTGGTGTGTTGTGGTGTTGTCTGGCTGATGGTGCTTGGGTCCTGTCTGTTCTTTATGTTTGGGAGTAAAATAACTTTTAAAATGTATGTTTACTGGGTTGAGTTTGATGTTGATTTTGTTGAAGCTATTCTGCTGTCCCGGGCCAGGGGGAAGGGGAGAGGGAGGGGACAAATAACATGAAGATAAAGGCCTTCAAGATCATTTTGATTATCATGTTGTCTATGGTGATGAATTATCTTCCATATGAGGTAACTCTACCATAAAAAGGTTATTTGGACGTTGGAGTGTTTTCGTTAGACTTAAACATTGGTTTCACCATGAGTGTGGTTACTGGGTTGGTGCAGCCCCTCCTCTACCTCTACAGGGCTGAGAAACTGTCCTGTATCAGAGGTCTCTAAGAGATAATAGAGGCCAGATAATAGGCTTTCTGTAGTCCAGTAGTCCTACCACCTGAATTCAATGGTGAGTTCTTTAATTGATGTGTATATACCTGTTGAAATGCATAATGTATTTGTTGTTTATTGATCTGTTCATGCAGGGAAAATCTGCAAAAGATATTGTGGGCTCAGAATGACTTCCTGCTTAAATTAAGGTTAACTAAAATAGTTACAAAATACAGTTGTTTCGAAACACCTACTCATTCAAGGGTTTTTCTTTCTTTTTTACTATTTTTTACATTATCGAATATTAGTGAAGACATCACAACTCTGAAATAACACATTTGGAATCATGTAGTAACCAAAAAAGTGTTAAACAAATCTAAATATATTTGGGTTTTTAGATACCTCAAAGTAGTTCCCCTTTGCCTTGATGACAGCTTTGCACACTCTTGGAATTCTCTCATCCAGATTCATGAGGTAGTCACCTTAATCATTGTGATCTGTCGGTTTGTGCACAGGGCTGGGACACTGCCCTGTATCAGGGGTCTCTGAGGAAGAGGTGACTGAGTCGTTCCATGAATAGATTGCCTTTTGGGAAGTGTAATTTTTTGGAAATAAATATTTAACCTCATTTTAATATTCTGTCATAATGATCACATGTTCAAGTAAAAAAAAAAACGTTTTCCAATTTCAGAGGTTAAATTAAGAGAAAGGACTATAAAAGTCTACAATTAAAGTAACAGGGTTGACCATTTCATCTTAAATCAGCCATAACTTCCCTTGTGACAGGGGTAAATGAAGCTTGTCGTGAGCAGCAGGGAGGGGCAAATTCATGCATGCTTAACAAAACATTTGAACTTATTTGCGTAGAATATGACACCGCTCATCTGTACTGTGCTCAACGTCTAAAATGGCACCC
Source organism: Oncorhynchus mykiss (assembly GCF_013265735.2). Lineage (NCBI taxonomy): Eukaryota > Metazoa > Chordata > Actinopteri > Salmoniformes > Salmonidae > Oncorhynchus > Oncorhynchus mykiss. The sequence continues at coordinate 74,427,007 of NC_048574.1, forward strand.
TATACACTATATAGTATAGAACACTAATTTTGTTCAGGGCCCATAGGCCTCTGGTCAGAGATAGGGCACTTTATAAGGAATAGGGTGCCATTTTGGATGCACAGTGATTTGCATCACCAGGTTGAGATGACAAGACACTCAGTTGCGGCAAGGCAGGGCAGGGTAGAGATTTTGATATTTAGTATCAGGTCATCAGGTTCAGCATCTGTGAGAGACACAATACACCACACTTCAGAGGACAGAGACAGTGCATCAACAGGCTACAGGTGAGTTAAATAGTTTTTTCATTTTAATTGAAATCTTAATTGATATAGATTGATGTAGCTTTTGAACAAAAACACAGGATGTCGAAAACAATATATTTTAATCTGAATATTGGCATTTAAAATAAATATATGGACACATTCTGAAATTTCATGTTTACAAAGTGATCATTTGTAGTGCATATTTTATCTACCAATAATTGTAACAAATTATCTTAATTTAGCTTCCCCAGGTTTCTTTGAGTGCTTCATTGTGATTCTAACTAGGCTGCATACCTAGTTGATGGAACTCAGTGCTTTACATGTATTTTTCAACCAGGGTAAACAAAGGCTTCAGCAGAGTAATACCTAAGATCCTATTGCCTTGTGCATATATAAGATGAGTTAAGTCTGCAATTATAGCGAGATAAATACTTTGCATGATCATGTTGCTTGTATAACATTCCTCCTCTCCACCTCCCTTCTCTTCTCCTTCTCCCCCTCCATCTCTCTCCACCTCCCTTCTCTTCTCCTTCTCCCCCTCCATCTCTCCTTCTCCCCCTCCGTCTCTCTCCACCTCCCTTCTCTTCTCCTTCTCCCCCTCCATCTCTCTTTATCTCCATCCATCTCTCTCCACCTCCCTTCTCTTCTCCTTCTCCCCTACATCTCTCTTTATCTCCCTCCCTTTGTCCCTTTATCTCTCTCTACCTCTTTTAGTTTAGTTTATTAATTAGACCATTTTGACCATTTAAAAAAAGCACAAATAAACTTAAAAGCCGTACACGCACATGAATAAAATCATCGAGGATATCACACAATAAAGTCTAGAACTTATTTCCATTGTGGTCCTCAACTGCTTCATATGCAGTCAATATCATCCTGGGTCTCCCAACTAATGTCTACATCCTGTGGCTGATTTTGACCTGAGCGGGAGGGACGATGGCCTCAGAGTTCTTTGCTCTCAACCTGACCGTGTCTGAGACCCTCTTCTGTCTCTTTAATGCCGTCCACATAGCTGAACTCCAGTCAGACAAGTATGTCCAGTCTGATGTTGTCCACAAAGCTGCTGCATTTTCTTTTGGGTTAATTTTCTCTGGTCGTCCCCTGTTCCAGTGCTGTATCTGTTTAGAGCGCTACCTGGCGGTGGTCCATCCTGTTGTCTTCCTGAAGTACAAACACCTGAGATACAGGGTGGGGTGTTGAAGTGTTGTCTGGCTGATGGTTCTTTGTTCCTGCTGTCTCTCTTTGTTTACGAATTCTACACCAGTGTCATTTTACTCTGCTCTTGGCCAGTCACTGATCTATTTTTCTCTGATGTCATTCTGCTGCCTCTCAGTTCTCTGGGCTCTGAAACGTCCAGGGCCGGGGGATGGGGACAGGGAGGGGACAAACAGCATTAAGATGAAGGCCTTCAAGATCATTTTGATTATCCTGGTGTATGCTACAGTGTCTCAACTCCCACTGGCAGTGATGGCACTGAGTTATAAATACATTCCCTACATGGACTTTTTTACAGGAATGTCCATTAGTTTCTGCATTGTTTAATCACTGGGTTTGTGCAGCCCCTCCTCTACCTCTACAGGGTTGGGAAGCTGCCCTGTATCAGAGGTCTCTAAGACAAAAAGTCAAAATATACAATACATCTTACATTCTATATTACCAATTTTGTTTTCTGAATAATAATGTTGAATCTATTTCCAATCATAGAAAGTGACGGTTTGATTTCCCCCCTGTAGATTTTGTTTTGATAATATTGGGTCTGTTGTTTATGTACCCACATACCGTAGAGTGTAAACCCAGCGCAATAACTTCCTAAATCGTCCACATGTAGCATTGACATGTTGATATATTGGCCGGGTTTCAATTCATCACGCTTGTAGACAATGCAGCTGTTAAAGGCTTGAACGTTTCGCGGAAACGTCATTCAAGGTTAACCCTGCACAAGTCGGCTCAATTCTAATTTACCTTTAAACATCATTCTTGATGTAGCATGGGTTTGCATTCAATCCTGGCCTTAATGTACTTGTTTGTAAATAGACCTGGTGTGATTCTGTTTCAACTTGTGTGTGGTATTTTATTGGCAGAGAGAAAGACAATTCCCCTGTCTCATACAGAAACAGACTGGCACCGAACATTTATGTGTTTTCTCTTGAAATGATGGTTGTTCATTGTTGTCATAGAAAAGTTACAATGTAGATATTCTTGTCATGTGATTTAATACACACTCATTAAGGAGTTCCCCATCTGTCTGTCTTCTTTACAGAGGAAGAATGAAGTACGTCTGTATATGTATATATTTTATAAATAACAACAATAATTATAATAACTAATAAAATAATCTTATTTCAATACATTTACCCTTAAAATCAATGGGCAGTTCCAGCTACAATGGCTTTATAAAATGGAAAACGTCTGCATTGATCACCATATTGTGTAACTAGGCCATAACCATCCACAACACATTCTACACAGCACAGCGTATTCTCTTCAACCATTCTAAACATCACTTGTCATAACCAGAGGAATAATGTGCATGTCAGGTGTCGTCCATCTAGTGAGGTCATGGGCAGCATCATTTTACAGATGGGAGCAAGAGATGTTTTGGTGGGGGTGGCTGACGGTGTGCTTCCGGGTGAGGGATGGAGGGCGGAAGCTAGAGATGGAGCGAGGGAGCCCTGGTCAAAAGTAGTGCACTAAATTGGAAGTAGGGTGCCATTTGTGATGGAACCAATGAATGACTGATTTATTCCTGTCTTTTAACTCTTTCTCCCTCTTTTCCCAGTTCTTTGTTTTTGGTCCAGACCCCCCCCCCCCCCCCCCCCCCCTCTCTCACACACACTCTCTACCTCTGTCTCTCACACACACTCTCTATCTCTGTCTCTCCATTGTAGATATGTTTCATTTGGTTAGAGAGCTCCTTTCCCATGATATAGACAATAATTAACTCAATAGAGAGAGAAATTAAAATAGAAAGTAAAAATAGAAATGCAACATGTAAAGTGTTCCCATGTCTTATGAGCTGAAAAAAAATATCCCATAAATGTTCCATATGCACAAAAAGCTTATTTCTCTCAAATGTTGTGCACAAATGTGTTTGTGTTAGTGAGCATTTCTCAATTTTCAAGATAATCCATCCCCCTGATAGGTGTGGCATATCAATAAGTAGATTAAACATTATAATTATTACACAAGTGCACCTTGTGCTGGGGACAATAAAAGGCCACTCAAAAAATGTGCAGTTTTGTCACAGAACACAATGCCACAGATGTCTCAAGTTTTGAAGGACTGTGCAATTGGTATGCTGACTGCAGGTATGTCAACTGAGCTGTTGCCAGAGAATTGAATGTTAATTTCTCTACCATACGCCATACAACGTTGTTTTTATAGAATTGGGCAGTACGTCCAACCAGCCTTACAACTGCAGACCAGGTGTATGGCGTTGTGTGGGCGAGCGGTTTGCTGATGTCAACTTTGTGAACAGAGCGCTCCATGGTGGCACAATTGCATTTTATCGATGGCACCATAGATTTTTAAGACAATTTAAGTCAAAACTGTAGCTAGGAACATTCAATGTCATCTTGGTATGCAACTCCAGTGTAGATTTGGCCTTGTGTTTTATGTTATTGTCCTCCTGAAAGATAAAATCTGTCTCCCAGTGTCTGTTAGAAAATTGACTGAATGAGGTTTTCCTCTGAGATTTTGCCAATGCTTCTAGCTGTATTACATTTATTTTCATCCTAAAAAACTCTCTAGTCCTTGATGGCAAAAAAAACGAAATTTTAGTCTCATCAGCATATGGAATAAGGTACTGATCAGCAGAGTACCTTATTCCATATGTTTGGGGAGTCTGCCATATGCCTTTTGGAGAACACCAAATGTGTTTGCTTATTTTTTTCTGGTCACTCTTCCGTAAAGCCCAGCTCTGTGGAGTGTACAGCTTGAAGAGGTCCTGTGGACAGATACTCCAATCTCCACTGTGGTCTCTTTTGCCTCTCTGATTAATGCCCTCATTGCCAGGTCCGTGAGTTTTGGTGGGCGGTCCTCTCTTGGCAGGTTTGTTGTGGTGCCTTTATTGAAGACGTATCTTCAGTAGGTGCTATGATTGAGTGCAGTGTGGCCCAGGGGTGTGAAGGTCAATGAAAAGGCACGGGAGTGACGAACTGCCCTTGCTGTCTCTGTCTGGCCGGTTCCACTATCTCCACTGGGATTCTCTCCCTCTAACCCTATTACAGGGGCTGAGTCACTAGCTTACTGGTGATCTTCCATGCCGCCCCTTGGAGGGGTAAGTCACTTGAGTGGGTTGAGTCACTGACGTGATCTCCCTGTCAAGGTTGGCGCCCCCCTTGGGTGTCGTGCTGTGGGGGAGATCTTTGTGACCTATACTCGGCCTTGTCTCAGGGTAGTAAGTTAGTGGATTGAAGATTTCCATCTAGTGGGGGCTGTGCTTTGGCAAAGTGGGTGGGGTTATATCCTACCTGGTTGGCCCTGCCCGGGGGTATCGTCAGATGGGGTCACAGTGTTTCCCGACCCCTCCTGTCTCAAGCTCCAGTATTTATGCTGCAATAGTTTATGCGTCGGAGGCCAGGGTCAATCTGTTATATCTGGAGTATTTCTGCGTTCTTTTCCGGTGTCCTGTGTGAATTTAACTATGCTCCCTCTAATTTTCTCTCTCTCTCATTGAAGGACCTGAGCCCTAGGACCATGCCTCAGGACTACCTAGCCTGATGAATACTTGCTGTCCCCAGTCCAACTGGTCATGCTACTGGTCCAGTTTCAACTGTTCAGCCTGCGGCTATGGAAACCTGACCTGTTCCCCGGACGTGCTACCTTGTCCTGGTCCTCCTGTTTTCAACTCTTTCTCTCTATAGCACCTGCTGTCTCTAACTCTGAATGATCGGCTATGAAAAGCCAACTGACATTTACTCCTAAGGTGCTGACATGTTGCACCCTCTACAACCACTGTGATTATTATTATTTGACTCTGCTGGTCATCTATGAACGTTTGAACATCTTAGCCATGTACTGTTATAATCTCTACCCATCGCATCCAGAAGAGGACTGACCATCCCTCAGAACCTGTCTCCTCTCTAGGTTTCTTCCTAGGTTTCTTAATTGATTGATGGATACCATTTTAATGTCTCTGCATCCAGTATGAAGGAAGTTAGAGGAAGTTTTGTGAAACAATGCTAACTAGCGTTAGTGCAATGACTGGAGGTCTAACGGAATGGCTAACGCTCAAACAACATGTCACTTCCTTCCTACTGGAAGCAGAGACATAAATAATGGTATTTATGAGTTCATATGACTCTGGGGTTAAATAAAGAGCTTAATGGCCAGAATATTGCACTGTCCCAAACAGGTTAAGCTCCCAAGATCCACATCAACAGGACATGTACCCATGTGTACTGTACATAGCTTATTAACAGTATATGGAATGAAGAGATAACTAAATTATAGGTAGTTAATATACTGTATATGACTGGCAAATTTTGTGTGGTTCCCGAATGAGGGTTACACTAATCCTACATTGCCTAAACTTAACCCTTAAGCTAACCTTAAACTCAAACCTAACCACAACCTTTGCTCTAAGTTTAACCCCTTACATTTCACCAATCCCCCTAATCTTAACCTTAACCTTTACTCTAACCGTAAACACAAACCTAACCTTAGCCCGAAACCCAAACCTAACCTTAGCCCTAAAGCTAATCCATTATGCTACACCCATCCCACTACGCCTAACCTTAACCACTAACATTAGCCCTAAATTTAAATAATTTAAATCCATATGCTTAATCCTTAATTTTGGATCTGCCTGATTGAATATACACTTCCTAAACTATATATATCATGGTTAGGAAGTCTCCTGTCCCTAGATGCAGTCACTTACAAAACCTCCTCAATCAATCATAGACTGTGTATGGTCATTAGGTCCTGACAAACACAATCTTTTGCATAGGTGTAATGACCTGCTGCACCTGTTTGTGACTCACAGGTGTACAAGCTGGGCCCAATAGACCTGACTTGGAAAATGTTTTGAATGGGGAAAAAACAACGTCTCATTGGATAAGGTGAGGAAGTACCACCTCCAATTCCATAGGTTTTGCCTGTGTTATGCTGTGTCTGTTGTATATGAACCAGCATTAAGTTATTGTAACAGACTTTCCAGTAGAGAGAAGAGCTCCATCAGTTAAGGTCTAAAATTGTTATTTTTTTCTCTTAAAAATCTGTATTGTTGCCGAAGAAAGAGTATTCATTTCACGTCTGAGGTTTTCCACATTGTTGTCAGTACATGTTCTGGAATTCTGAGATATTTCATAGCTGAAAAAATGTCTGCATGGTATAATTTATGCATGATTGATATGAATATCTTATAGGAATTGTATTGTAAATATTTATTGATTAAACACTTTAAACGGCTGTTTAAATGTCAATTCTCAGCTTCCATTACACATCAGAACTACACCAAGTGAAGAGCTGAATACTTCATCCTCAGAAGTGAAATGAAACTCTTCCCTGCCTGGATATCCATTTGCTGCAGGTTTGTCCCAAGACCAATCAATCAGCACTGCTTGCTATGCAATCAACTTTATCCTGGGTCTCCCCACCAATATCTACGTCCTGTGGCTGATAGTGACCAGAGCTGGAGGGACGATGGCTTCAGAATTCTACGTTCTCAACCTGGCCGTGTCTGAGATCCTCTTCTGCCTGTCTTCCATCTTGTATTTTGTCTGGCTAAAGCACCCCACAACAGTTATCACGTACATCATGGTATTTTCTTACGGTTTTCCAATGCTGTATCTGTGTGGAGCGCTACCTGGCAGTGGTCCACCCTGTAGTCTTCCGGAAGTACAAACCTCTGAGATACAGGGTGGTGTGTTGTGGTGTTGTCTGGCTGATGGTGCTTGGGTCCTGTCTGTTCTTTATGTTTGGGAGTAAAATAACTTTTAAAATGTATGTTTACTGGGTTGAGTTTGATGTTGATTTTGTTGAAGCTATTCTGCTGTCTCTCAGTTCTCAGGCGTCTGAAACGTCCCGGGCCGGGGGGAAGGGGAGAGGGAGGGGACAAACAACATGAAGATAAAGGCCTTCAAGATCATTATGATTATCATGTTGTCTATGGTGATGAATTATCTTCCATATGAGGTAACTCTACCATAAAAAGGTTATTTGGACGTTGGAGTGTTTTCGTTAGACTTAAACATTGGTTTCACCATGAGTGTGGTTACTGGGTTGGTGCAGCCCCTCCTCTACCTCTACAGGGCTGAGAAACTGTCCTGTATCAGAGGTCTCTAAGAGATAATAGAGGCCAGATAATAGGCTTTCTGTAGTCCAGTAGTCCTACCACCTGAATTCAATGGTGAGTTCTTTAATTGATGTGTATATACCTGTTGAAATGCATAATGTATTTGTTGTTTATTGATCTGTTCATGCAGGGAAAATCTGCAAAAGATATTGTGGGCTCAGAATGACTTCCGTGCTTAAATTAAGGTTAAATAAAATAGTTACAAAATACAGTTGTTTCGAAACACCTACTCATTCAAGGGTTTTTCTTTCTTTTTTACTATTTTTTACATTATCGAATATTAGTGAAGACATCACAACTCTGAAATAACACATTTGGAATCATGTAGTAACCAAAAAAGTGTTAAACAAATCTAAATATATTTGGGTTTTTAGATACCTCAAAGTAGCCCCCCTTTGCCTTGATGACAGCTTTGCACACTCTTGGAAATCTCTCATCCAGATTCATGAGGTAGTCCTTTAATGAATCATTGTGATCTGTCGGTTTGTGCACAGGGCTGGGACACTGCCCTGTATCAGGGGTCTCTGAGGAAGAGGTGACTGAGTCGTTCCATGAATAGATTGCCTTTTGGGAAGTGTCATTTTTTGGAAATAAATATTTAACCTCATTTTAATATTCTGTCATAATGATCACATGTTCAAGTAAAAAAAAAAACGTTTTCCAATTTCAGAGGTTAAATTAAGAGAAAGGACTATAAAAGTGTACAATTAAAGTAACAGGGTTGACCATTTCATCTTAAATCAGCCATAACTTCCCTTGTGACAGGGGTAAATGAAGCTTGTCGTGAGCAGCAGGGAGGGGCAAATTCATGCATGCTTAACAAAACATTTGAACTTATTTGCGTAGAATATGACACCGCTCATCTGTACTGTGCTCAACGTCTAAAATGGCACCCTATACACTATATAGTATAGAACACTAATTTTGTTCAGGGCCCATAGGCCTCTGGTCAGAGATAGGGCACTTTATAAGGAATAGGGTGCCATTTTGGATGCACAGTGATTTGCATCACCAGGTTGAGATGACAGGACACTCATTTGCGGCAAGGCAGGGCAGGGTAGAGATTTTGATATTTAGTATCAGGTCATCAGGTTCAGCCTCTGTGAGAGACACAATACACCACACTTCAGAGGACAGAGACAGTGCATCAACAGGCTACAGGTGAGTTAAATGTTTTTTCATTTTCATTGAAATCTCAATTGATATAGATTGATGTAGCTTTTGAACAAAAACACAGGATGTCGAAAACAATATATTTTAATCTGAATATTGGCATTTAAAAAAAAAATATGGACACATTCTGAAATTTCATGTTTACAAAGTGATCATTTGTAGTGCATAATTTATCTACCAATAATTGTAACAAATTATCTTAATTTAGCTTCCCCAGGTTTCTTTGAGTGCTTCATTGTGATTCTAACTAGGCTGCATACCTAGTTGATGGAACTCAGCGCTTTACATGTATTTTTCAACCAGGGTAAACAAAGGCTTCAGCAGAGTAATACCTAAGATCCTATTGCCTTGTGCATATATAAGATGAGTGAAGTCTGCAATTATAGCGAGATAAATACTTTGCATGATCATGTTGCTTGTATAACATTCCTCCTCTCCACCTCCCTTCTCTTCTCCTTCTCCCCCTCCATCTCTCTTTATCTCCCTCCATCTCTCTCCACCTCCCTTCTCTTCTCCTTCTCCCCCTCCATCTCTCCTTCTCCCCCTCCATCTCTCTCCACCTCCCTTCTCTTCTCCTTCTCCCCCTCCATCTCTCTTTATCTCCCTCCATCTCTCTCCACCTCCCTTCTCTTCTCCTTCTCCCCCTCCATCTCTCCTTCTCCCCCTCCATCTCTCTCCACCTCCCTTCTCTTCTCCTTCTCCCCCTACATCTCTCTTTATCTCCATCCATCTCTCTCCACCTCCCTTCTCTTCTCCTTCTCCCCCTACATCTCTCTTTATCTCCCTCCCTTTGTCCCTTTATCTCTCTCTACCTCTTTTAGTTTAGTTTATTAATTAGACCATTTTGACCATTTAAAAAAAGCACAAATAAACTTAAAAGCCGTACACGCACATGAATAAAATCATCGAGGATATCACACAATAAAGTCTAGAACTTATTTCCATTGTGGTCCTGCTTCATATCATCCTGGGTCTCCCAACCAATGTCTACATCCTGTGGCTGATATTGACCTGAGCGGGAGGGACGATGGCCTCAGAGTTCTTTGCTCTCAACCTGACCGTGTCTGAGACCCTCTTCTGTTTCTTTAATGCCGTCCACATAGCTGAACTCCAGTCAGACAAGTATGTCCAGTCTGATCTTGTCCACAAAGCTGCTGCATTTTCTTTTGGGTTCCTTTTCTCTGGTCGTCCCCTGTTCCAGTGCTGTATCTGTTTAGAGCGCTACCTGGCGGTGGTCCATCCTGTTGTCTTCCTGAAGTACAAACACCTGAGATACAGGGTGGGGTGTTGAAGTGTTGTCTGGCTGATGGTTCTTTGTTCCTGCTGTCTCTCTTTGTTTACGAATTCTACACCAGTGTCATTTTACTCTGCTCTTGGCCAGTCACTGATCTATTTTTCTCTGATGTCATTCTGCTGCCTCTCAGTTCTCTGGGCTCTGAAACATCCAGGGCCGGGGGATGGGGACAGGGAGGGGACAAACAGCATTAAGATGAAGGCCTTCAAGATCATTTTGATTATCCTGGTGTATGCTACAGTGTCTCAACTCCCACTGGCAGTGATGGCACTGAGTTATAAATACATTCCCTACATGGACTTTTTTACAGGAATGTCCATTAGTTTCTGCATTGTTTAATCACTGGGTTTGTGCAGCCCCATCTATACCTCTACAGGGTTGGGAAGCTGCCCTGTATCAGAGGTCTCTAAGACAAAAAGTCAAAATATACAATACATCTTACATTCTATATTACCAATTTTGTTTTCCAAATTATAATGTTGAATCTATTTCCAATGTAATCATAGAAAGTGACGGTTTGATTTCCCCCCTGTAGATTTTGTTTTGATAATATTGGGTCTGTTGTTTATGTACCCACATACCGTAGAGTGTAAACCCAGCGCAATAACTTCCTAAATCGTCCACACGTAGCATTGACATGTTGATATATTGGCCGGGTTTCAATTCATCACGCTTGTAGACAATGCAGCTGTTAAAGGCAATGGTACCTGTTTCGCGGAAACGTCATTCAAGGTTAACCCTGCACAAGTCGTCTCAATTCTAATTTACCTTTAAACATCATTCTTGATGTAGCATGGGTTTGCATTCAATCCTGGCCTTAATGTACTTGTTTGTAAATAGACCTGGTGTGATTCTGTTTCAACTTGTGTGTGGTATTTTATTGGCAGAGAGAAAGACAATTCCCCTGTCTCATACAGAAACAGACTGGCACCGAACATTTATGTGTTTTCTCTTGAAATGATGGTTGTTCATTGTTGTCATAGAAAAGTTACAATGTAGATATTCTTGTCATGTGATTTAATACACACTCATTAAGGAGTTCCCCATCTGTCTGTCTTCTTTACAGAGGAAGAATGAAGTACGTCTGTATATGTATATATTTTATAAATAACAACAATAATTATAATAACTAATAAAATAATCTTATTTCAATACATTTACCCTTAAAATCAATGGGCAGTTCCAGCTACAATGGCTTTATAAAATGGAAAACGTCTGCATTGATCACCATATTGTGTAACTAGGCCATAACCATCCACAACACATTCTACACAGCACAGCGTATTCTCTTCAACCATTCTAAACATCACTTGTCATAACCAGAGGAATAATGTGCATGTCAGGTGTCGTCCATCTAGTGAGGTCATGGGCAGCATCATTTTACAGATGGGAGCAAGAGATGTTTTGGTGGGGGTGGCTGACGGTGTGCTTCCGGGTGAGGGATGGAGGGCGGAAGCTAGAGATGGAGCGAGGGAGCCCTGGTCAAAAGTAGTGCACTAAATTGGAAGTAGGGTGCCATTTGTGATGGAACCAATGAATGACTGATTTATTCCTGTCTTTTAACTCTTTCTCCCTCTTTTCCCAGTTCTTTGTTTTTGGTCCAGACCCCCCCCCCCCCCCCCCCCCCTCTCTCACACACACTCTCTACCTCTGTCTCTCACACACACTCTCTATCTCTGTCTCTCCATTGTAGATATGTTTCATTTGGTTAGAGAGCTCCTTTCCCATGATATAGACAATAATTAACTCAATAGAGAGAGAAATTAAAATAGAAAGTAAAAATAGAAATGCAACATGTAAAGTGTTCCCATGTCTTATGAGCTGAAAAAAAATATCCCATAAATGTTCCATATGCACAAAAAGCTTATTTCTCTCAAATGTTGTGCACAAATGTGTTTGTGTTAGTGAGCATTTCTCAATTTCAAGATAATCCATCCCCCTGATAGGTGTGGCATATCAATAAGTAGATTAAACATTATAATTATTACACAAGTGCACCTTGTGCTGGGGACAATAAAAGGCCACTCAAAAAATGTGCAGTTTTGTCACAGAACACAATGCCACAGATGTCTCAAGTTTTGAAGGACTGTGCAATTGGTATGCTGACTGCAGGTATGTCAACTGAGCTGTTGCCAGAGAATTGAATGTTAATTTCTCTACCATACGCCATACAACGTTGTTTTTATAGAATTGGGCAGTACGTCCAACCAGCCTTACAACTGCAGACCAGGTGCATGGCGTTGTGTGGGCGAGCGGTTTGCTGATGTCAACTTTGTGAACAGAGCGCTCCATGGTGGCACAATTGCATTTTATCGATGGCACCATAGATTTTTAAGACAATTTAAGTCAAAACTGTAGCTAGGAACATTCAATGTCATCTTGGTATGCAACTCCAGTGTAGATTTGGCCTTGTGTTTTATGTTATTGTCCTCCTGAAAGATAAAATCTGTCTCCCAGTGTCTGTTAGAAAATTGACTGAATGAGGTTTTCCTCTGAGATTTTGCCAATGCTTCTAGCTGTATTACATTTATTTTCATCCTAAAAAACTCTCTAGTCCTTGATGGCAAAAAAACGAAATTTTAGTCTCATCAGCATATGGAATAAGGTACTGATCAGCAGAGTACCTTATTCCATATGTTTGGGGAGTCTGCCATATGCCTTTTGGAGAACACCAAATGTGTTTGCTTATTTTTTTCTGGTCACTCTTCCGTAAAGCCCAGCTCTGTGGAGTGTACAGCTTGAAGAGGTCCTGTGGACAGATACTCCAATCTCCACTGTGGTCTCTTTTGCCTCTCTGATTAATGCCCTCATTGCCAGGTCCGTGAGTTTTGGTGGGCGGTCCTCTCTTGGCAGGTTTGTTGTGGTGCCTTTATTGAAGACGTATCTTCAGTAGGTGCTATGATTGAGTGCAGTGTGGCCCAGGGGTGTGAAGGTCAATGAAAAGGCACGGGAGTGACGAACTGCCCTTGCTGTCTCTGTCTGGCCGGTTCCACTATCTCCACTGGGATTCTCTCCCTCTAACCCTATTACAGGGGCTGAGTCACTAGCTTACTGGTGATCTTCCATGCCGCCCCTTGGAGGGGTAAGTCACTTGAGTGGGTTGAGTCACTGACGTGATCTCCCTGTCAAGGTTGGCGCCCCCCTTGGGTGTCGTGCTGTGGGGGAGATCTTTGTGACCTATACTCGGCCTTGTCTCAGGGTAGTAAGTTAGTGGATTGAAGATTTCCATCTAGTGGGGGCTGTGCTTTGGCAAAGTGGGTGGGGTTATATCCTACCTGGTTGGCCCTGCCCGGGGGTATCGTCAGATGGGGTCACAGTGTTTCCCGACCCCTCCTGTCTCAAGCTCCAGTATTTATGCTGCAATAGTTTATGCGTCGGAGGCCAGGGTCAATCTGTTATATCTGGAGTATTTCTGCGTTCTTTTCCGGTGTCCTGTGTGAATTTAACTATGCTCCCTCTAATTTTCTCTCTCTCTCATTGAAGGACCTGAGCCCTAGGACCATGCCTCAGGACTACCTAGCCTGATGAATACTTGCTGTCCCCAGTCCAACTGGTCATGCTACTGATCCAGTTTCAACTGTTCAGCCTGCGGCTATGGAAACCTGACCTGTTCCCCGGACGTGCTACCTTGTCCTGGTCCTCCTGTTTTCAACTCTTTCTCTCTATAGCACCTGCTGTCTCTAACTCTGAATGATCGGCTATGAAAAGCCAACTGACATTTACTCCTAAGGTGCTGACATGTTGCACCCTCTACAACCACTGTGATTATTATTATTTGACTCTGCTGGTCATCTATGAACGTTTGAACATCTTAGCCATGTACTGTTATAATCTCTACCCATCGCATCCAGAAGAGGACTGACCACCCCTCAGAACCTGTCTCCTCTCTAGGTTTCTTCCTAGGTTTCTTAATTGATTGATGGATACCATTTTAATGTCTCTGCATCCAGTATGAAGGAAGTTAGAGGAAGTTTTGTGAAACAATGCTAACTAGCGTTAGTGCAATGACTGGAGGTCTAACGGAATGGCTAACGCTCAAACAACATGTCACTTCCTTCCTACTGGAAGCAGAGACAGAAATAATGGTATTCATGAGTTCATATGACTCTGGGGTTAAATAAAGAGCTTAATGGCCAGAATATTGCACTGTCCCAAACAGGTTAAGCTCCCAAGATCCACATCAACAGGACATGTACCCATGTGTACTGTACATAGCTTATTAACAGTATATGGAATGAAGAGATAACTAAATTATAGGTAGTTAATATACTGTATATGACTGGCAAATTTTGTGTGGTTCCCGAATGAGGGTTACACTAATCCTACATTGCCTAAACTTAACCCTTAAGCTAACCTTAAACTCAAACCTAACCACAACCTTTGCTCTAAGTTTAACCCCTTACATTTCACCAATCCCCCTAATCTTAACCTTAACCTTTACTCTAACCGTAAACACAAACCTAACCTTAGCCCGAAACCCAAACCTAACCTTAGCCCTAAAGCTAATCCATTATGCTACACCCATCCCACTACGCCTAACCTTAACCACTAACATTAGCCCTAAATTTAAATAATTTAAATCCATATGCTTAATCCTTAATTTTGGATCTGCCTGATTGAATATACACTTCCTAAACTATATATATCATGGTTAGGAAGTCTCCTGTCCCTAGATGCAGTCACTTACAAAACCTCCTCAATCAATCATAGACTGTGTATGGTCATTAGGTCCTGACAAACACAATCTTTTGCATAGGTGTAATGACCTGCTGCACCTGTTTGTGACTCACAGGTGTACAAGCTGGGCCCAATAGACCTGACTTGGAAAATGTTTTGAATGGGGAAAAAACAACGTCTCATTGGATAAGGTGAGGAAGTACCACCTCCAATTCCATAGGTTTTGCCTGTGTTATGCTGTGTCTGTTGTATATGAACCAGCATTAAGTTATTGTAACAGACTTTCCAGTAGAGAGAAGAGCTCCATCAGTTAAGGTCTAAAATTGTTATTTTTTTCTCTTAAAAATCTGTATTGTTGCCGAAGAAAGAGTATTCATTTCACGTCTGAGGTTTTCCACATTGTTGTCAGTACATGTTCTGGAATTCTGAGATATTTCATAGCTGAAAAAATGTCTGCATGGTATAATTTATGCACGATTGATATGAATATCTTATAGGAATTGTATTGTAAATATTTATTGATTAAACACTTTAAACGGCTGTTTAAATGTCAATTCTCAGCTTCCATTACACATCAGAACTACACCAAGTGAAGAGCTGAATACTTCATCCTCAGAAGTGAAATGAAACTCTTCCCTGCCTGGATATCCATTTGCTGCAGGTTTGTCCCAAGACCAATCAATCAGCACTGCTTGCTATGCAATCAACTTTATCCTGGGTCTCCCCACCAATATCTACGTCCTGTGGCTGATAGTGACCAGAGCTGGAGGGACGATGGCTTCAGAATTCTACGTTCTCAACCTGGCCGTGTCTGAGATCCTCTTCTGCCTGTCTTCCATCTTGTATTTTGTCTGGCTAAAGCACCCCACAACAGTTATCACGTACATCATGGTATTTTCTTACGGTTTTCCAATGCTGTATCTGTGTGGAGCGCTACCTGGCAGTGGTCCACCCTGTAGTCTTCCGGAAGTACAAACCTCTGAGATACAGGGTGGTGTGTTGTGGTGTTGTCTGGCTGATGGTGCTTGGGTCCTGTCTGTTCTTTATGTTTGGGAGTAAAATAACTTTTAAAATGTATGTTTACTGGGTTGAGTTTGATGTTGATTTTGTTGAAGCTATTCTGCTGTCTCTCAGTTCTCAGGCGTCTGAAACGTCCCGGGCCGGGGGAAGGGGAGAGGGAGGGGACAAACAACATGAAGATAAAGGCCTTCAAGATCATTATGATTATCATGTTGTCTATGGTGATGAATTATCTTCCATATGAGGTAACTCTACCATAAAAAGGTTATTTGGACGTTGGAGTGTTTTCGTTAGACTTAAACATTGGTTTCACCATGAGTGTGGTTACTGGATTGGTGCAGCCCCTCCTCTACCTCTACAGGGCTGAGAAACTGTCCTGTATCAGAGGTCTCTAAGAGATAATATAGGCCAGATAATAGGCTGTAGTCCAGTAGTCCTACCACCTGAATTCAATGGTGAGTTCTTTAATTGATGTGTATATACCTGTTGAAATGCATAATGTATTTGTTGTTTATTGATCTGTTCATGCAGGGAAAATCTGCAAAAGATATTGTGGGCTCAGAATGACTTCCGTGCTTAAATTAAGGTTAAATAAAATAGTTACAAAATACAGTTGTTTCGAAACACCTACTCATTCAAGGGTTTTTCTTTCTTTTTCACTATTTTTTACATTATCGAATATTAGTGAAGACATCACAACTCTGAAATAACACATTTGGAATCATGTAGTAACCAAAAAAGTGTTAAACAAATCTAAATATATTTGGGTTTTTAGATACCTCAAAGTAGCCCCCCTTTGCCTTGATGACAGCTTTGCACACTCTTGGAAATCTCTCATCCAGATTCATGAGGTAGTCCTTTAATGAATCATTGTGATCTGTCGGTTTGTGCACAGGGCTGGGACACTGCCCTGTATCAGGGGTCTCTGAGGAAGAGGTGACTGAGTCGTTCCATGAATAGATTGCCTTTTGGGAAGTGTCATTTTTTGGAAATAAATATTTAACCTCATTTTAATATTCTGTCATAATGATCACATGTTCAAGTAAAAAAAAAAACGTTTTCCAATTTCAGAGGTTAAATTAAGAGAAAGGACTATAAAAGTGTACAATTAAAGTAACAGGGTTGACCATTTCATCTTAAATCAGCCATAACTTCCCTTGTGACAGGGGTAAATGAAGCTTGTCGTGAGCAGCAGGGAGGGGCAAATTCATGCATGCTTAACAAAACATTTGAACTTATTTGCGTAGAATATGACACCGCTCATCTGTACTGTGCTCAACGTCTAAAATGGCACCCTATACACTATATAGTATAGAACACTAATTTTGTTCAGGGCCCATAGGCCTCTGGTCAGAGATAGGGCACTTTATAAGGAATAGGGTGCCATTTTGGATGCACAGTGATTTGCATCACCAGGTTGAGATGACAGGACACTCAGTTGCGGCAAGGCAGGGCAGGGTAGAGATTTTGACATTTAGTATCAGGTCATCAGGTTCAGCCTCTGTGAGAGACACAATACACCACACTTCAGAGGACAGAGACAGTGCATCAACAGGCTACAGGTGAGTTAAATGTTTTTTTCATTTTCATTGAAATCTCAATTGATATAGATTGATGTAGCTTTTGAACAAAAACACAGGATGTCGAAAACAATATATTTTAATCTGAATATTGGCATTTAAAAAAAAAATATGGACACATTCTGAAATTTCATGTTTACAAAGTGATCATTTGTAGTGCATAATTTATCTACCAATAATTGTAACAAATTATCTTAATTTAGCTTCCCCAGGTTTCTTTGAGTGCTTCATTGTGATTCTAACTAGGCTGCATACCTAGTTGATGGAACTCAGCGCTTTACATGTATTTTTCAACCAGGGTAAACAAAGGCTTCAGCAGAGTAATACCTAAGATCCTATTGCCTTGTGCATATATAAGATGAGTGAAGTCTGCAATTATAGCGAGATAAATACTTTGCATGATCATGTTGCTTGTATAACATTCCTCCTCTCCACCTCCCTTCTCTTCTCCTTCTCCCCCTCCATCTCTCTTTATCTCCCTCCATCTCTCTCCACCTCCCTTCTCTTCTCCTTCTCCCCCTCCATCTCTCCTTCTCCCCCTCCATCTCTCTCCACCTCCCTTCTCTTCTCCTTCTCCCCCTCCATCTCTCTTTATCTCCCTCCATCTCTCTCCACCTCCCTTCTCATCTCCTTCTCCCCCTCCATCTCTCCTTCTCCCCCTCCATCTCTCTCCACCTCCCTTCTCTTCTCCTTCTCCCCCTACATCTCTCTTTATCTCCATCCATCTCTCTCCACCTCCCTTCTCTTCTCCTTCTCCCCCTACATCTCTCTTTATCTCCCTCCCTTTGTCCCTTTATCTCTCTCTACCTCTTTTAGTTTAGTTTATTAATTAGACCATTTTGACCATTTAAAAAAAGCACAAATAAACTTAAAAGCCGTACACGCACATGAATAAAATCATCGAGGATATCACACAATAAAGTCTAGAACTTATTTCCATTGTGGTCCTCAACTGCTTCATATGCAGTCAATATCATCCTGGGTCTCCCAACCAATGTCTACATCCTGTGGCTGATTTTGACCTGAGCGGGAGGGACGATGGCCTCAGAGTTCTTTGCTCTCAACCTGACCGTGTCTGAGACCCTCTTCTGTTTCTTTAATGCCGTCCACATAGCTGAACTCCAGTCAGACAAGTATGTCCAGTCTGATCTTGTCCACAAAGCTGCTGCATTTTCTTTTGGGTTCCTTTTCTCTGGTCGTCCCCTGTTCCAGTGCTGTATCTGTTTAGAGCGCTACCTGGCGGTGGTCCATCCTGTTGTCTTCCTGAAGTACAAACACCTGAGATACAGGGTGGGGTGTTGAAGTGTTGTCTGGCTGATGGTTCTTTGTTCCTGCTGTCTCTCTTTGTTTACGAATTCTACACCAGTGTCATTTTACTCTGCTCTTGGCCAGTCACTGATCTATTTTTCTCTGATGTCATTCTGCTGCCTCTCAGTTCTCTGGGCTCTGAAACATCCAGGGCCGGGGGATGGGGACAGGGAGGGGACAAACAGCATTAAGATGAAGGCCTTCAAGATCATTTTGATTATCCTGGTGTATGCTACAGTGTCTCAACTCCCACTGGCAGTGATGGCACTGAGTTATAAATACATTCCCTACATGGACTTTTTTACAGGAATGTCCATTAGTTTCTGCATTGTTTAATCACTGGGTTTGTGCAGCCCCTCCTCTACCTCTACAGGGTTGGGAAGCTGCCCTGTATCAGAGGTCTCTAAGACAAAAAGTCAAAATATACAATACATCTTACATTCTATATTACCAATTTTGTTTTCTGAATAATAATGTTGAATCTATTTCCAATCATAGAAAGTGACGGTTTGATTTCCCCCCTGTAGATTTTGTTTTGATAATATTGGGTCTGTTGTTTATGTACCCACATACCGTAGAGTGTAAACCCAGCGCAATAACTTCCTAAATCGTCCACATGTAGCATTGACATGTTGATATATTGGCCGGGTTTCAATTCATCACGCTTGTAGACAATGCAGCTGTTAAAGGCTTGAACGTTTCGCGGAAACGTCATTCAAGGTTAACCCTGCACAAGTCGGCTCAATTCTAATTTACCTTTAAACATCATTCTTGATGTAGCATGGGTTTGCATTCAATCCTGGCCTTAATGTACTTGTTTGTAAATAGACCTGGTGTGATTCTGTTTCAACTTGTGTGTGGTATTTTATTGGCAGAGAGAAAGACAATTCCCCTGTCTCATACAGAAACAGACTGGCACCGAACATTTATGTGTTTTCTCTTGAAATGATGGTTGTTCATTGTTGTCATAGAAAAGTTACAATGTAGATATTCTTGTCATGTGATTTAATACACACTCATTAAGGAGTTCCCCATCTGTCTGTCTTCTTTACAGAGGAAGAATGAAGTACGTCTGTATATGTATATATTTTATAAATAACAACAATAATTATAATAACTAATAAAATAATCTTATTTCAATACATTTACCCTTAAAATCAATGGGCAGTTCCAGCTACAATGGCTTTATAAAATGGAAAACGTCTGCATTGATCACCATATTGTGTAACTAGGCCATAACCATCCACAACACATTCTACACAGCACAGCGTATTCTCTTCAACCATTCTAAACATCACTTGTCATAACCAGAGGAATAATGTGCATGTCAGGTGTCGTCCATCTAGTGAGGTCATGGGCAGCATCATTTTACAGATGGGAGCAAGAGATGTTTTGGTGGGGGTGGCTGACGGTGTGCTTCCGGGTGAGGGATGGAGGGCGGAAGCTAGAGATGGAGCGAGGGAGCCCTGGTCAAAAGTAGTGCACTAAATTGGAAGTAGGGTGCCATTTGTGATGGAACCAATGAATGACTGATTTATTCCTGTCTTTTAACTCTTTCTCCCTCTTTTCCCAGTTCTTTGTTTTTGGTCCAGACCCCCCCCCCCCCCCCCCCCCCTCTCTCACACACACTCTCTACCTCTGTCTCTCACACACACTCTCTATCTCTGTCTCTCCATTGTAGATATGTTTCATTTGGTTAGAGAGCTCCTTTCCCATGATATAGACAATAATTAACTCAATAGAGAGAGAAATTAAAATAGAAAGTAAAAATAGAAATGCAACATGTAAAGTGTTCCCATGTCTTATGAGCTGAAAAAAAATATCCCATAAATGTTCCATATGCACAAAAAGCTTATTTCTCTCAAATGTTGTGCACAAATGTGTTTGTGTTAGTGAGCATTTCTCAATTTTCAAGATAATCCATCCCCCTGATAGGTGTGGCATATCAATAAGTAGATTAAACATTATAATTATTACACAAGTGCACCTTGTGCTGGGGACAATAAAAGGCCACTCAAAAAATGTGCAGTTTTGTCACAGAACACAATGCCACAGATGTCTCAAGTTTTGAAGGACTGTGCAATTGGTATGCTGACTGCAGGTATGTCAACTGAGCTGTTGCCAGAGAATTGAATGTTAATTTCTCTACCATACGCCATACAACGTTGTTTTTATAGAATTGGGCAGTACGTCCAACCAGCCTTACAACTGCAGACCAGGTGTATGGCGTTGTGTGGGCGAGCGGTTTGCTGATGTCAACTTTGTGAACAGAGCGCTCCATGGTGGCACAATTGCATTTTATCGATGGCACCATAGATTTTTAAGACAATTTAAGTCAAAACTGTAGCTAGGAACATTCAATGTCATCTTGGTATGCAACTCCAGTGTAGATTTGGCCTTGTGTTTTATGTTATTGTCCTCCTGAAAGATAAAATCTGTCTCCCAGTGTCTGTTAGAAAATTGACTGAATGAGGTTTTCCTCTGAGATTTTGCCAATGCTTCTAGCTGTATTACATTTATTTTCATCCTAAAAAACTCTCTAGTCCTTAGCAATGACAAGCATCCCATAATCTGATGCAGCCACTACCATACTTCAAAAAAAATGAAGAGTGGTACTCAGTAATGATTTGTGTTAGATGTGCCCCAAACATAGCAATTATTACATTTCTTTGCCAAATGATTTGCAATAATGCTAAAGTACCTTTTGCAAACAGGATGAATGTTTTGGAATATTTTTAATCTGTACAGGCTTCCTCCTTTTCACTCTATCATTTAGGTTAGTATTGTGGAGTAACTACACTGTTGGTGAGCCAGCCTCAGTTATCTCATATCACAACCAAAGTCTGTAACTGTTTGAAAATCATAAATGACCGCATTGTGAAATCGCTGAGCAGTTTCGTTCCTATCTGGCAACTGAGATAGGAAGGACGCCTATATATTTGTAGTGATTGGGTGTGTTGATAGACCATCCAAAGTGTAATTAATAACTTCATCATGCTCAAAGGGATATTCAACATCTGATTATTTTATATCTACCAATCTACCAATGTGTGCCCTCTTTGCAAGGTATTGAAAAATCTCCCTAGGTCTTTGTCGAGCTCCTTGCCATCCAGGACCTCTATACCAACCTGTGTCATAGGAAAGCCCAAAAAATTGACAGACTCCAGCCACCCAAGTCATAGACTGTTCTCTCTGCTAACGCACGGCATGTGGTACCGATGCACCAAGTCGTAAACCAACAGGACACTGAACAGCTTCTACCCCCAAGCCATAAGACTGCTCAACCATTAATCAAATGGCTACCTGTATTATTTACATTGATCCCCTTATTTGTATTTATTCAAATTTGTATTTGTTTATTATCTATGCATAGCCACTTTACCCCTACCTACACGTACATATTACCTTAATTACTGTGACTAACCCGTACCCCTGCACATTGACTCGGTACCGGTACCACTTGTACAGCTGATGTTGGAAGTTTTTCACAATTCCTGACATTTAATCCTAGTAAAAATGTCCTGTCTTATCTCAGTTAGGATCACCAATATATTTTAGTGGTATGCGGTCAACAATGCTTGACTCAGGAAGGAGGATGCCCCTGCCATGCATAGTCCCATGGGATGTTGGCTATCATCAACAAGGCAACTCCTATGACTAATTGGGAATGGGACGCAAGCGTAGGATTGATCACCCTGTCGCTGGCCGCCTTTGGGGAGGGTGTATAGTGTGAAAGGCCGAAACACCCTAGGAACCAAAGGTACACTACTGACGATGCGCTCCCCAAATTTCACCAGGCTCACTGTTCATTAACTCTTGGAAGTGCTTGCACAAAGGATGGTAACATCTCATCCTGTGTTCTTGGAATCTGAATATCTGGACTTGTCCAGTGACTGCTGAGAAAGATCAGCTGACAACAGGGGAAAGTCCTTGTGGCGGCACGGAGAGACGGCTGACAGGAGGGAATAGACCCCACTGGGGCAGTCATGGGGTAGCTTCCCATTTCTGTAGTTTCCCATGCTTCGCAGTATGTTGGAAACACCCGCTTTAGCTACAGAAAGTCAACATACGAGAATACCCCTAGAGTCTGCGAGAGCGGGGGCGGAAGATGACTCATCGGCTGACAACATGGTAACGACTGGACCGGAAACGACTACGAGTAATGAGAGCACAGCACAAGAGAACACCACAGCAACTGTCACAAGTTCTGCTGCAACAGCGGGCCACAAACAGATGCAGGTATGTGTCTGTGGTTGGAGGAAAGTTACATCACACCATGGGATGAGGATCCACCAGGGGAAGAAGGGGTGTTTGGGTAAAGAGAGACAGAGGCCTCGCATTGATTATTTTCTGCGAAAGCGATCAAATCAGTCGAATGAAGCACAGCAACTGGACACAAACCATAGTTTGCAGTGCATCAGTACCACTGTCATGGAGGACGTAAACTCAAGCACCGAAGTAACAACTGAGGTGGAACCAACAACAGGAGTGGAACTTACCGAGCCTCCCAGACCTGCAGTCGAGAGGAGACTACCAGGGCACAGGCCGTATGTGAAGTGGCCTGGCGCCAGTGACAAGAAGTTGTGGGAAACAGTGAATACTGACCTTACCTTGACCCTCGAGAAACTTCGAGGCACAGTGGAGAAGAAGTTGGAGAGGATGGGGGACATTATCTATGAGTACGGGACAGAAAGATTTGGAGTGGAAGAGGCAAAAGGCGGGAGAAAGGTTCCAACCCCACCAGTTTCCAGGAGGCAACAAGAAATCAAGCACCTCGTTCAAGAAAGGCGACAGCTTAAGAAACAGTGGAAGAAGGCCTCGGAAGTGGAAAAGGAGGGCATAGAGGCACTTCAGGCTGATTTCAAAACCCGGTTGGCATCCCTCCGCAGAGCAGAGAACCTACGGAAACGCAGAAGGAAGAAAGAACAAACTAGAACTCGATTCTATAAAGATCCCTTCAAGTTCCTTAAAAGTCTCTTCACAAAGGAAAAAAGTGGAGCTCTAAAAACAACAAAGAAAGACCTAGAGGAGCACCTGAGAACAACAAACTTTGACTCAAAGCAACATGAACATCTGGCCATCCCATCAGATATCCCACCCATTGAACCCCCGGAACATCATATTGAGACCAGCCCTCCGACATGGAAAGAGGTGGAAAACACAGTTCGACGGGCAAGAACAGCATCAGCCCCGGGGCCAAATGGAGTTCCGTACAAAGTGTATAAGAACGCACCAGACGTCCTGAGGTTCCTCTGGAGGCTTATGAGAACAGCTTGGCAGAAGAAGATAATACCCAAAGTGTGGCGTAGGGCAGACGGGGTCCTGATCCCTAAGGAGGATGCAGTGAACATCAGCCAATTCCGCCCAATCTCCTTACTGAATGTCGAGGGTAAAATCTTCTTTAGGGTCATTGCCCAGAGGATGGCCGAGTACCTGCAAAGGAATGCGTACGTCTATACATCTGTACAGAAGGCAGGAATATCAGGGTTCTCTGGCTGCTTGGAACATTCAGGCATGATCTGGCACCAGATCCAAATGGCCAAGGTGGAAAAAAGGGACCTCCATGTAGTCTTTCTCGACCTCGCCAATGCATTTGGCTCTGTGCCCCATGAACTCCTGTGGTCTGCCTTCAGATTTTTCCATATACCGGACACCATCACAACCCTGGTGAAGTCGTACTTCCAGGATCTGCAGTTCTGCTTCACCACCTCAGAGTTCACCACCTCATGGCAGTGCCTGAATGTAGGTATAATGGCGGGATGTACCATTTCTCCATTGGCATTCATAATGGCAAGGAGGTTATCATCAGATCCTCAAAATGGGTTGCTGGTGGACAGCGAGTCGACTCTGGTTTCCGACTCCCTCCACTCAGAGCCTACATGGACGACATTACAACATTGACCACCACTGTCCCATGCACCAGGAGACTGCTCAGAAAACTTGAGGAGAACATCAGCTGGGCCCGTATGAAGATTAAACCATCCAAGTCACGCAGCATCTCGATTGTGAAGGGAGTACTCTCTGACCTGAAATTCTTCATTGGAGATTACCAAATCCCAAAAGTGTCTGAGCAGCCGGTAAAAAGCCTTGGAAGGTGGTATGATGCAAGCCTGAAGGACAAAGACCAGGTGCAACAGCTGCGCAAAGACATCAGTAGTAGCCTACAGTTCATCGACAACACCCAGCTACCTGGAAAGTTAAAGGCCTGGTGTCTGCAGTTTGGTCTCCTACCCCGGGTGTTGTGGCCCTTAGCAGTGTATGAGGTTCCAATCTCAACAGTGGAGAAGATGGAAAGAAGAGTCACAGGCTACTTAAAGAAGTGGCTCGGAGTTCCACGATGCCTTACCACCATAGGCCTCTATGGAGATGGTGTCCTCAAGCTGCCCCTCACCAGTCTAACAGAGGAATTCAAGTGTTCAAAAACCAGGCTCCAGATGACACTGAATGAATCTCGAGACCCAGTGGTGAGCAACAACGCGCCGACCTTGGCAACTGGGCGCAAATGGAGGCCAGGAAAAGCAGTCCAGGAGGCAACAGCAGCCCTCAGACATGCTGACATTGTGGGTCATGTTCAGCAAGGGAGAGGAGGCCATGGGCTAACTAGCCGTGCTGCTTGGAGTAAGGCCACTGCACCAGAGCGGCGGAAGATGGTAGTGCAGGAAGTACGCCATCAGGAGGAGGCTGCAAGGTGGGCCAAGGCAGTCTCTCTTTCCAAACAGGGACAGTGGACTCGATGGGATAGTGTGGAGAAGAGGAAGATCAGCTGGAAGGATCTGTGGGCCATGGAAGCGAGGCGGTTGAGCTTCTCCATCAGAGCAACATATGATGTACTTCCAACTCCAGTTAATCTTCACCAATGTTGTGGTGAAGATCCGGACTGTGCCCTCTGTTCCATGCCAGCCAACCTCAGGCACATTCTCACAGGGTGTAAAACAAGCCTCACCCAAGGACGCTACACTTGGTGTCACAACCAAGTCCTTAAAAACCTTGCGTCCGCCCTGGAGGACAAGGGAGCTGCCACCAACTCCCTACCACCCCCAGCAGCATCACACCCCTTACGGACAAACTTTGTCCGCAAAGGGGCTAAATCACCGAAGCGCGGCTCGACACCATTAGAGCGAGACCAGCTGCGCTTGGCCCGCGACTGGAAAATGCTAGCTGACATTGGCCGGCAACTTGTGTTTCCTCCGGAGATCGCAACCACCACCCTAAGACCTGACATGGTGCTCTGGTCCCGTTCGCTCAAGAAGGTCTTCATCATTGAGCTCACAGTACCCAATTGACAAATCATGCCAATTAGCCTATCAGAAGCTTCTAAAGCCATGACATAATTTTCAAGCTGTTTAATGGCACAGTCAACTTAGTGTATGTAAACTTATAGTGAATTATAAGTGAAATAATCCATCTGTAAACAATTGTTGGAAAAATTACTTGTGTCATGCACAAAGTAGATGTCCTAACCGACAGATGTCCTAATTGCCAAAACTATAGTTTGTTAACAAGAAATGTAAGTGGTTTAAAAACGAGTTTTAATGACTCCACACTAAGTGTTTGTAAACTTCTGACTTCCACTGTAAGTAACTCCCTGTATGTCTGTCTTCTTTAAAGGTGATACTTAATAACCTGTTGATGCCAGGAGTTCCTCTGTAGGAACACCCTCCCCCCCGTTCAGCTCAAACGGTGGCGCATGGAACGCAAAAATATTCTTAAAAATATTTAACCTCCACACATTATTAAGTCCAATAGCTCAAATGAAAGATAAACACCTTGTTCATCTACCCAGCATGTCAGATTTTTAAAATGTTTTACGGCGAAAACACACCACACATTTATATTAGACCACCACCGAAACAAAGACAAGCGGCAGCCATTTTGTCCCAGAAAATATAAAATTATAAAAGCAGGATTAAAAAATAAATCGCTCACTAACCTTTTGAAAATCTTCATCAGATGACAGTGATAGGACATGTTACACAGTACATTTTTTTTTTTTCAATAATATGCCATATATATCCATAAATGTCCATTTACAGTGTACTCATGTTCAGAAATTACTCAAAAATGCCCGCAGGAAACCTAGGTAGCTCGGCAAGATAACGTAAATAGACATCATAAACTTTGGCTAAATATACATGTTCTACATATAGTTAGAAAGATACACTGCTTCTTTATGCAACCGCTGTGTTAGATTTATTTTTAACGTTACAGAAATCGCACACTATTTCATATGCTGAGGCAGCGCTCAGTTCCAAGCTACATTTCCACGTAATGTTGGAGTCAACAGAAACACAGATTTAAGCATAAATATTCCCTTACCTTCGATGGTCTTCGTTCAGAATGTTCTGGAAGGGTTCATACTTACCCAATACATCGTTTGGTTTCAAGTCTTGCGTCTTTGTATTAGCTACTGCTAATAACATCAGCTGAAATGCACCCAAAACGTCCTCCGGTCCGGATAAGTTGCGCATCAAAACTTCAAAATTACACATTATATGTCGACTAAACAGGTCAAACTAAGTGCAGAAGCAAGCTTTATGATGTTTTAGACGTGCAAAACAAACTTCAATTCAACCGGGCATCGTTTGCTCTTCCCAGGAGTCCTGGCACAAAGGAATGGCTGTGACCAATTCGCGCCCTAACGCACAGGTTTTTTTATCGCGACACTTACTCCAACCACTCCTGTAGGGCCAATTCTCGCGCGATTTGAACGATTGAGCGCTCCAAAGAAAGAGGACATCTAGTGGAAGAGATGGAAAGTGTCCCCAGATCCATAAGTGGTCGGGAAGGGTGGGGGCATGACGTCAAAGTTGCTCCAACTTTCATGGCCACAAAAACTAGTTTGGAAGAATGCATGCCCTGTGAGTTCTGCTATACTTACAGACATAATTCCAACGGTTTTAGAAGCTTTAGAGTGTTTTCTATCCAATAATAATTATTATATGCATATATTAGCAATTTTTAATATATTTTTTTTTCAGTTTATTAGGGGTACCCAATTTCTCCAAAGGGGGCGTAAATCTGCCTGGCATCAATTAAAGGATATGTCTGTATATTTATAATAAAAAATGACAATAATAATAATATCAAGCAAGGCAACAATAAACATGTTGTGGCCCACGAGGGGCAATTAGTGACAGAAATTGTAGCACAAATGGGACAGGAGATATGTTTAAGCAAAGTTTGTAATTTCAATTGATTACTATAGCGCCCATCTTGAGCCTCTCAGGGTAATTTTGTAAATACTTTATTTTTAATGCAAGATGCATCATTCACCCATGTTTTATAAATATCTGGCCAGGGGTGTCTGAGATATTGCAGTGTGACTAACGTACGAACGGACAGAGACAGAGCCATAGCCCCACCTCTGAATTCATCATGGGGGACGATATCAATGTTTAAGCCTCCACCATGAAAATAGAAGTAAGAAAGTTATAAGCTTCAGAAAAAGGACAGTGTCCTCCACATAACCTCTACAATCAGTGTTGTGAGACAGAGAGCTTGGTGACAGCTTGGTAATGAAGTTATGTCTCTCATGACTGCTGGGTCTATCACTACCCATGATCAAAATAGGCAACAGTAAACATGTAGTCCTGCATAAATTATGTAGCAAACCCTCTTGGGCCAATCAATTTAGTTGTGTAAATGACAGATCTCTGTGGTAAGACGCATCATTCACCCAAGTTTAATCAAAATCGGTCCAGTTGTGTCTGAGATATAGTTTGTGTTAGCTAGACTCATATCCCTGACCATGTGTGCCAAATTTCAGCACTCCTAGACAAACAGATTAAGAAATATAATCATGTGCCAGTTATATTGCCACCGTGTGGTCAGTATGAATGTTCTTGCATATGTTGAGTCTTGACAGTGTTCACAAAATGTCTACCAAATTGTGTTATAAAGCAATATCCTTGACTGATTTATATGCACTTATTTTCCAGACCAGGCCCATGTGAATGTTTATTGGTCAATAGCAGCCAAGTTGTTTTAGGTGCTGTTCTGGAAAATATGGTGATGAGAAACATTTGTCCATAGTTGGTTTTGTGCAGATCAGTATTTTGGTGACAGAAGAGTAGTGTTTGAAGTGTTTTTCACAGAATTCAAAATAGCAGAAACTTCATGATGGCGTACCTTATGTGTCACTGAGGCAAATTTGTTCCTTGTGAGGGGAGGGACCTACAGTGCCTTGCGAAAGTATTCGGCCCCTTGAACTTTGCGACCTTTTGCCACATTTCAGGCTTCAAACATAAAGATATAAAACTGTATTTTTTTGTGAAGAATCAACAACAAGTGGGACACAATCATGAAGTGGAATGACATTTATTGGATATTTCAAACTTTTTTAACAAATCAAAAACTGAAAAATTGGGCGTGCAAAATTATTCAGCCCCTTTACTTTCAGTGCAGCAAACTCTCTCCAGAAGTTCAGTGAGGATCTCTGAATGATCCAATGTTGACCTAAATGACTAATGATGATAAATACAATCCACCTGTGTGTAATCAAGTCTCCGTATTAATGCACCTGCACTGTGATAGTCTCAGAGGTCCGTTAAAAGCGCAGAGAGCATCATGAAGAACAAGGACCACATCAGGCAGGTCCGAGATACTGTTGTGAAGAAGTTTAAAGCCGGATTTGGATACAAAAAGATTTCCCAAGCTTTAAACATCCCAAGGAGCACTGTGCAAGCGATACTATTGAAATGGAAGGAGTATCAGACCACTGCAAATCCACCAAGACCTGGCCGTCCCTCTAAACTTTCAGCTCATAAAAGGAGAAGACTGATCAGAGATGCAGCCAAGAGGCCCATGATCACTTTGGATGAACTGCAGAGATCTACAGCTGAGGTGGGAGACTCTGTCCATAGGACAACAATCAGTCGTATATTGCACAAATCTGGCCTTTATGGAAGAGTGGCAAGAAGAAAGCCATTTCTTAAAGATATCCATAAAAAGTGTCGTTTAAAGTTTGCCACAAGCCACCTGGGAGACACACCAAACATGTGGAAGAAGGTGTTCTGGTCAGATGAAACCAAAATTGAACTTTTTGGCAACAATGCAAAACGTTATGTTTGGCGTAAAAGCAACACAGCTCATCACCCTGAACACACCATCCCCACTGTCAAACATGGTGGTGGCAGCATCATGGTTTGGGCCTGCTTTTCTTCAGCAGGGACAGGGAAGATGGTTAAAATTGATGGGAAGATGGATGGAGCCAAATACAGGACTATTCTGGAAGAAAACCTGATGGAGTCTGCAAAAGACCTGAGACTGGGACGGAGATTTGTCTTCCAACAAGACAATGATCCAATACATAAAGCAAAATCTACAATGGAATCGCTCAAAAATAAACATATCCAGGTGTTAGAATGGCCAAGTCAAAGTCCAGACCTGAATCCAATCGAGAATCTGTGGAAAGAACTGAAAACTGCTGTTCACAAATGCTCTCCATCCAACCTCACTGAGCTCGAGCTGTTTTGCAAGGAGGAATGGGAAAATATTTCAGTCTCTCGATGTGCAAAACTGATAGAGACATACCCCAAGCGACTTACAGCTGTAATCGCAGCAAAGTATTAACTTAAGGGGGCTGAATAATTTTGCACGCCCAATTTTTCAGTTTTTGATTTGTTAAAAAAGTTTGAAATATCCAATAAATGTCGTTCCACTTCATGATTGTGTCCCACTTGTTGTTGATTCTTCACAAAAAAATACAGTTTTATATCTTTATGTTTGAAGCCTGAAATGTGGCAAAAGGTCGCAAAGTTCAAGGGGGCCGAATACTTTCGCAAGGCACTGTACGTACCTCATCTCATTACTTTTGGTCAAAAGGGGTGAGAGCCATGTCCTTTCAAAGTTTGGATTTGAAATCTGTTCCAATTTTTTAAATGCCGGTTGTCTAAAGCAAGACGCATAATTCATCCAAGTTTCATCAAAATCGGGACAGTGGTGTCTGAGATATCGCGTGTCACCAACAGAAAGACAGACAGAAAAGGTCCTCCCGGGTGGCGCAGTGGTTAAGGGCGCTGTACTGCAGCTCCAGCTGTGCCATCAGAGTCCCTGGGTTCGCGCCCCAGGCTCTGTCGTAACCGGCCGCGACCGGGAGGTCCGTGGGGCAATGCACAATTGGCCTAGCGTCGTCCGGGTCAGGGAGGGCTTGGTCGGTAGGGGTGTTAATTATTGTCTCATCGCGCACCAGCGACTCCGGTGGCGGGCCGGGCGCAATGCCCGCTAACCAAGGTGGCCAGGTACACGGTGTTTCCTCCGACACATTGGTGCGGCTGGCTTCCGGGTTGGATGCACGCTGTGTTAAGAAGCAGTGCGGCTTGGTTGGGTTGTGTATCGGAGGACGCATGACTTTCAACCTTCGTCTCTCCCAAGCCCGTACGGGAGTTGTAGCGATGAGACAAGATAGTAGCTACTACAACAACAATTGGATACCACGAAATTGGGGAGAAAAACGGTTAAAATTTTAAAAAAATTAAAGATGGACGGAGACAGATCAAGATTCCACCACACCTATTTTATAGCGTAGGCAATAAAATTATCTTATTTCAATATATTAATCCTTAAAATCTAAGGGTAGTTCCAGCTAAAATGGTGTCATAAAATTTACATTGAATAATTCTCCACTGACCACCATATTGTGTAACTCAGGCCATTAGTTTTTCCTGAACTTTGACCTGGTTTGGGAATAATCAGACCCCTATCCATCCATCCAGAACACATTCTACACAGCAAGGCATATTCTCTTAAACCATACTTAACATCACTTAGTGTTGTCATAACCAGTGGAAAACATTTGCATGTCAGGTTTGGTCCATTAAGTGAGGCGAAGGGCAGCCACGGTTTATAGTTGGGAGCAACACAGGTGTCTTGGTGGGTGTGGCTGAGGTTGTGGTAATGAGTGAGGGAGAAAGGGAGGGCGGGCGGGAGGTATGGGGGGAGTGAGTGAGTGATTGAGCAAGAGAGGGACAGAGGTACTGTAGTGTGTGTGATGCAGAACAAACTCACTGACAGACAGAGTGAAGGTGTGTTAATGTCTGCACTCCTGTTTCAGCTTGTCAACCTAACGTCATCCCTTCACCTTCAGACAAGAAGAGAACACCATATCTTCAGGTTTGATAATTTTCTCTCTAACTTTCTTTCTGATTTAATTAATAAGAACCAAAGAAAATATACTATATGTTAGATTTAGATAATATCATTAGATGTGTTCAATAAGACATTGAGTAAGTAAATTCAATAACATGCCATTTTATTAATAATAATAATATTAATAATAACAAAAATAATACATACAGTGGGGAGAACAAGTATTTAAAACACTGCCGATTTTGCAGGTTTTCCTACTTACAAAGCATGTAGAGGTCTCTAATTTTTTATCATAGGTACACTTCAACTGTGAGAGACGGAATCTAAAACAAAAATCCAGAAAATCACATTCTATGATTTTTAAGTCATTAATTTGCATTTTATTGCATGACATAAGTATGTGATACATCAGAAAAGCAGAACTTAATATTTGGTACAGAAACCATTGTTTGCAATTACAGAGATCATACATTTCCTGTAGTTCTTGACCAGGTTTGCACACACTGCAGCAGGGATTTCGGCCAACTCCTCCATACAGACCTTCTCCAGATCCTTCAGGTTTTGGGGCTGTCGCTGGGCAATACGGACTTTCAGCTCCATCCAAAGATTTTCTATTGGGTTCAGGTCTGGAGACTGGCTAGGCCACTCTGGGACCTTGAGATGCTTCTTACGGAGCCACTCCTTAGTTGCCCTGGCTGTATGTTTCGGGTCGTTGTCATGCTGGAAGACCCAGCCACGACCCATCTTCAATGCTCTTACTGAGGGAAGGAGGTTGTTGGCCAAGATCTCGCAATACATAGCCCCATCCATCCTCCCCTCAATACGGTGCAGTCGTTCTGTCCCCTTTGCAGAAAAGCATCCCCAAAGAATGATGTTTCCACCTCCATGCTTCACGGTTGGGATGGTGTTCTTGGGGTTGTACTCATCCTTCTTCTTCCTCCAAACACAGCAAGTGGAGTTTAGACCAAAAAGCTATATTTTTGTATCATCAGACCACATGACCTTCTCCCATTCCTCCTCTGGATCATCCAGATGGTCATTGGCAAACTTCAGATGGGCCTGGACATGCGCTGGCTTGAGAATGGGGACCTTGCGTGCTCTGCAGGATTTTAATCCTTGACGGCGTAGTGTGTGGTTTTCTTTGAGACTGTGGTCCCAGCTCTCTTCAGGTCATTGACCAGGTCCTGCCGTGTAGTTCTGGGCTGATCCCTCACCTTCCTCATGATCATTGATGCCCCACGAGGTGAGATTTTGCATGGAGCCCCAGACCAAGGGTGATTGACCGTCATCTTGAACTTCTTCCATTTTCTAATAATTGCGCCAACAGTTGTTGCCTTCTCACCAAGCTGCTTGCCTATTGTCCTGTAGCCCATCCCAGCCTTGTGCAGGTCTACAATTTAACCCTGATGTCCTTACACAGCTCTCTGGTATTGGCCATTGTGGAGAGGTTGGTCTGTTTGATTGAGTGTGTGGACAGGTGTCTTTTATACAGGTAACGAGTTCAAACAGGTGCAGTTAATACAGGTAATGAGTGGAGAACAGGAGGGTTACTTAAAGAAAAACTAACAGGTCTGTGAGAGCCGAAATTCTTACTGGTTGGTAGGTGATCAAATACTTATGTCACGCAATAAAATGGAAATTAATTACTTAAAAATCATACAATGTGATTTTCTGGATTTTTGTTTTAGATTCCGTCTCTCACATTTGAAGTGTACCTATGATAAAAATTACAGACCTCTACATGTTTTGGAAGTAGGAAAACCTGCAAAATCGGCAGTGTATCAAATACTTATTCTCCCCACTGTATATTTTCAAGGACCCAGAGTTACTTATTTTCAGTGGTGGAAGATGTGACTCACTACCTGGATTCAGTCTTATATAGGAACATGTGAATGTCTGTTTTTTTTTTTTTTTTAATTTACATTGGATAAAAGTAAAGGCTCAGAGCTACAAAATGGTATATGCACTGCATTTGAGGAAACAATGGGAAAGTAATTCCGCTTTGAAAGTTGATCAACTTGTAAACTCACTTTTGAGAAAACTGTCTTCAATGTTTTGGTACTACTATTGGAGAGTAGTACCTTTGTCTACACCCATTCAGCATTGTTCACACCCTCTTAAGCCTTAGCCCCATCCATCTATTTAAGGGTTGATCCAACCGTTCTATACTAACTAGCTGGTTAGGCTTTTATGTTATCAGAGCGTTGGTGATTTCAACTGTGCTGTCAGAATGTCTGTTAATAAATTCAGAGCGTTTCGTGTTCAGAACGCACACTGGATGCTCTGGCCAATATGTAGGGTTGTTGTGAGGATGTTGCGAAAGCTCTGACCTTACAACTACTGTCAAGCACCCAAGCTAACTGGCTAACATTGGCTAGCTATTTCCAGACACATAATGAGAGAACACCCCACTCTGACCATTTTACTCGCTTTAGCAGAGCTTGTTAGGGTTTTCTCCATGTTATTCCAGAGTGTTGGTGACTGTAACTGGCAAAAACTGTATTACGGTTGTTGCCGACGTTTACTGACACCTGACATATTCAATGGGTGTTGAGCGTTCAAAAATTCACGAGTTATTCTGCGGTCTGGCACACTAAGACGAGAATATTTTGTTAAGAAATGTAGCTAGATAGCTAGCTAGGTAAACAATGAATCCCAATGCATCACATAATGTTAGCAAGCAAGCCAGCCAGCTAACGTTATCTAGCTAGCTAACAGTACACTTTCACTTGAAATGAAAATACTTTGTCAAAATTAGAGTGGAGACTTATGTTAAGACATGTAGCTAGCTAGCTAGCTAAACAATGGACCATATTCACAACTCATGACGTTACAAACCATGCATGAATCTGCAGGTAGCTAACCAACCAGGCTCTATGGCTATAACTAGTCAAGCAATTGTGTCTGATATACGAAGAATAAGATCATATACATCATTTTAGCTAGTGACCCAGCCAGCTAACATTAGCTAGCTAACAGTACAATTGAAATGAAACTACTTTCTGTCAAAATTAGGAACATGTAATATCTGAACATCTCACCAGTGTAAATCATGGCTGGACGCATCTCCTGTCTGATGAAATGCATGGTAGCCCTTAGTTTGACGATGAAATCCAGACTAGTGTTTCCTCGTTAGCTAACGAGCCAGCCAGCTAACGTTAATTAGCTAACAGGACACTTAAACTTGACATTAGGTTTATGTAGGTTTACTACGCAATACAGTTTTAAAAAAAGCAGCGTTCAACACGATTAGCTAAACATACTGACCAGCTCCAATAGACAGACAAGCGCAATTTGGCAGACCAATCCAAACTCATCTCTCGGCATGTCCAGCCCACTCATTATCTCAGCCAATCATGGCTAGTGGGAAGGTTGCTGACTTTTTCTCATTTTTTTCAGTAAAATACTACTTGAGTAAAAGTCTAAAAGTATTTGGTTTTAAATATACTTAAGTATCAAATGTAAATTTAATTGCAAACATATACTTAAGTATCAGAAGTAAAAGTACAAGCTTAAATAATTTCAAATGGCTTATATTAAGCAAACCAGACAGCACATTCTTCTTTTTTTTATTTTTACCAATAGCCAGACTACAATGTGAGTCATCCTGATCAGTGTCACTAGGGATGACCAGGATTGTTCTCTTGATAAGTGTGTGAATTACTTTTTTTGTGTCAGGGAAAATGTATGGATCAAAAAGTACATTATTTTCTTTAGGAATGTAGGGTAGTAAAAGTAAAAGTTGTCAAAAAACAAAAATAGTAAAGTAAAGTACAGATACAGATAAAACGACTTAAGTAGTTTGTGCTGGTATTGATGAATTTCCTGAATTGACTGAGTTGAAATGGAAATGAATCCAACCTTGGTACCTTTGATTGATTCATGATTGATTAATTAATGTATTTATGTTGCATTCCAACAGGAACAAATCCTGGTGACAGCTCTTTATTGTTGTAGAATATTGAAATCCCAAACACCAGTACAGAAGGTGAAGACATGAACATCTCAGAAACAAACAGCTCTTCGGAAGCTACTCTCTATGCACAAAGCACATCCATCTACACTGCCTCCTATGCAATCAACATCATCCTGGGTCTCCCAAGCAATGTCTACACCCTGTGGCTGATACTGACCGGAGCGGGAGGAACGATGGCCTCAGACTTCTTCTCTCTCAACCTGGCTGTGTCTGAGGTCCTCTTCTGCATGTTTTCAGTCGTTGTCCTTGTCAACATGCACATCCCTACAATTGCACTTGCACATCTTGCATCATTTTCTTATGGTTTCTTTAACACTGGTCGTCCCCTGTTCCAGTGTTGTATCTGTGTGGAGCGCTACCTGGCAGTGGTCCACCCTGTTGTCTTCCTGAAGTACAAACCCCTGAGATACAGGGTGGGGTGTTGTAGTGTTGTCTGGCTGATGGTTCTCGTGTCCTGCTGTCTTTGTGTGTTTGAGAACTTTTCACCAGTGTTCGTCTACTTTATCTTTGGCGAGTCACTGATCTATTTTTTGCTGATGTCATTCTGCTGCCTCTCAGTTCTCTGGGCTCTGAAACGCCCAGGGCCGGGGGATGGGGACAGGGAGGGGACAAACAGCATTAAGATGAAGGCCTTTAAAATAATTTTGATTATCCTGGTGTATACTACTGTGTCTCAAATCCCAACAGTATTGATGATATCGACTAAAAGTTACATTCCTGTAATGGACTTTTCTACAGGCATGGCCATTTGTTTCTGCATTAGTGTCATCTCTGGATTTGTGCAGCCCCTCCTCTACCTCCACAGGGTTGGGAAGCTGCCCTGCATCAGAGGTCTCTAAGACAAAAATGTAAAATCTCTTCAACACATTAGAGCCTTAACAATATAGTAGATGTCATTATTTTTTATGTTCTATGTTTTTCCTTAGTCATTTTTTTATTAAAATGTATACCTTTTTATATATGGATTGTTATGCTTTCCAATTATTTATGTTTGAATGTATTTTCAAAGTAATCAGTAGTCTAGAAAATGATGATTTAATTTCTCCCCTGTAGATTTAGTTTTGATAATATTGGGTCTTCACTTTATGTATCCACATAGTGTTTAAACCAGCCTAAGAAAATTAATCGTCCATATGTAGCAATTATTTATATATACACACTACCAGTCAAAATGGGTTTTCTTCATTTTCTACATTGCAGAATAATATTGAAGACATCAAAACTATGAAATAACACATATGGAATCATGTAGTAACCATCAAAATATATTTTATATTTGAGATTCTTCAAAGTAGCCACCCTTTGCCTTGATGACAGCTTTGCACACACTTAGCATTCCCTCAAACAGCTTCCTCTCTATGTGGATACATTTTGTTTTCCAATTCATTTGAATGTATTTGAATGTATTTCCAATGTAATCTGTAGAAAGTGTTGATTTGATATCCCCTAGGTTTTGTTTTGTTCATTTTGGGTCTGCAGTTTATGTTCCCACAAATATTGTATTCTAGACCAAGAACTTCTCAAATCATCCATACGTAGCATTGAACATTTTGATATATATAAACTGGGATACAATCCAATTGCGCTTGTAGACAATGCAGCATTTAAAAGCAATGGTAGTGCTTTTGCAAAGATGGCATTCAAGGTAAAGGCTGCACGTGTCCATTAAAATGCAAATGACCTTTAAATGTCAAGCATTTTTTACGGTCTTTGTTGCCATTTTGTCACATTCTGACCTTAGTCCCTTCTTTATGTCTTTATTTTAGTTTGGTCAGGGCGTGAGTTGGGGTGGGCATTCTATGTTGTTTTTCTAGTTTTTGTTCTGTAGGTAATTTTCTATGTGTTTGGCCTAGTATGGTTCTCAATCAGAGGCAGGTGTCAGTCGTTGTCTCTGATTGGGAGCCATATTTAGGTAGCCTGTTTTCTATTGTGTTTTGTGGGTGATTGTTTCCTGTTTTGTGTTTGCACCTTTCGGGACCGTTTCGATTTTCATTTCTATCATTCACTTTGTTATTTTGTATTTTTTAGTGTTCAGTCTTAATAAATTGAAATGGACACTTACCACACTGCATATTGGTCCGATCCTTCATACTCCTCATCTGAAGAGGAGGACAATCGTTACAGTGTAATTCAATGTGTTTCCATGGGCTATAGTAGAAAAAGGCCAAATTCTATATTTGATCAAATTAGTTTATATATATATATATATATATATATATATATATATTTTTTTTTTGGTCCTAAGCATCTAAATCAAATAGCTAAATTATTCTTGGTTTGACCATCTTAAAACAATTACGTATCTCAGCTTAATACTCTGAAGATGTTTAAGTTCATGTTGATTATCCTGGTGTCTATGATGTTGAACTACCTGCCTATGATTGTAATTATGTCTTTGTAAAATGTCCTTGATCAGGTTGTGTTGTTTGTCACTATCCATTTCTTTCTCCGTCATTGTGATCTGTGGGTTAGTGCAGCCTCTCCTCTACCTCCACAGGGCTGGGATACTGTCCTGTATCAGAGGGCTCTGAGGAAAAGGTGACAGTCGTTCCATGAACAGATTGCCTTTTCGGTAGTGCAATGTTGTAAAATAATTCCGTCATAAAGAACACATAGTCAACTTTACAAAAAAATGTGTTTTCCAATCTTAATATGTTAAATTTTTTCTTCTTGGGCCTCTATAACTATATCTATTTTTTTTTGTGTGTGTGATTTGGATTAATCCCCTCTACCACACGGAACCCCACTAATCTACTGACGGAACGCAAGAGGTGGCTAATAACAGACCTCCATCCTATGCTAGCTTGCTACCGATGGCCTGGCTAGCTGTCTAAATCGCCGTGACCCCCAACCAACCTCTCCACTCATTGGACCCTTTTGATCACTCGACTAAGCATGCCTCCCCTTAATGTCAATATGCCTTGTCCATTGCTGTTCTGGTTAGTGTTTTTTGGCTTATTTCACTGTAGAGCCTCTAGTCCTGCTCACTATACCTTATCCAACCTATTAGTTCCACCACCCACACATGCAATGACATCTCCTGGTTTCAATGATGTTTCTAGAGACAATATCTCTCTCTTCATCACTCAATACCTAGGTTTACCTCCACTGTATTCACATCCTACCTTACCTTTGTTTGTACATTATACCTTGATGCTATTTTATTGCCCCCAGAAACCTCCTTTTACTCTCTGTTCCAGACGTTCTAGACGACCAATTCTTATTGCTTTTAGCCGCACCCTTATTCTACTCCTCCTCTGTTCCTCTGGCGATGTAGAGGTGAATCCAGGCCCTGCAGTGCCTAGCTCCACTCCTATTCCCCAGGAGCTCTCTTTTGACGACTTCTGTAACCGTAATAGCCTTGGTTTCATGCATGTTAACATTAGAAGCCTCCTCCCTAAGCTTGTTCTATTCACTGCTTTAGCACACTCTGCCAACCCGTATGTTCTAGCTGTGTCTGAATCCTGGCTTAGGAAGACTACCAAAAATTCTGAAATTTTGATACCAAACTACAACATTTTCAGACAAGATAGAACTGCCAAAGGGGGCGGTGTTGCAATCTACTGCAAAGATAGCCTGCAGAGTTCTGTCCTACTATCCAGGTCTGTACCCAAACAATTTGAACTTCTACTTTTAAAAATCCACCTCTCTAAAAACAAGTCTCTCACCGTTGCCGCCTGCTATAGACCACCCTCTGCCCCCTGCTGTGCTCTGGACACCATATGTGAACTGATTGCCCCCCATCTATCTTCAGAGCTTGTGCTGCTAGGCGACCTAAACTGGAACATCCTTAACACCCCAGCCATCCTACAATCTAAACTTGATGCCCTCAATCTCACGCAAATTATCAATGAACCTACCAGGTACCTCCAAAACCCCATATACTACCCACCATTGCGACCTGTACGCTCTCGTTGGCTGGCCCTCGCTTCATACTCGTCGCCAAACCCACTGGCTCCATGTCATCTACAAGACCCTGCTAGGTAAAGTCCCCCCTTATCTCAGCTCGCTGGTCACCATAGCATCTCCCACCTGTAGCACACGCTCCAGCAGGTATATCTCTCTAGTCACCCCCAAAACCAATTATTTCTTTGGCCGCCTCTCCTTCCAGTTCTCTGCTGCCAATGACTGGAACGAACTGCAAAATCTCTGAAACTGGAAACACTTATCTCCCTCACTAGCTTTAAGCACCAACTGTCAGAGCAGCTCACATATTACTGCACCTGTACATAGCCCACCTATAATTTAGCCCAAACAACTACCTCTTTCCCTACTGTATTTAATTAATTCATTTATTTTGCTCCTTTGCACCCCATTATTTGTATTTCTACTTTGCACATTCTTCCATTGCAAATCTACCATTCCAGTGTTTAACTTGCTATATTGTATTTACTTTGCCACCATGGCCTTTTTTTGCATTTACCTCAATTATCTCACCTCATTTGCTCACATCGTATATAGACTTGTTTATACTGTATTATTGACTGTATGTTTGTTTTACTCCATGTGTAACTCTGTGTCGTTGTATGTGTCGAACTGCTTTGCTTTATCTTGGCCAGGTCGCAATTGTAAATAAGAACTTGTTCTCAACTTGCCTACCTGGTTAAATAAAGGTGAAATAAATAAAAATAAAATAAAAAATTAAGAAAAACAGGTAGACAATTTCATCTTATATCAGCCATAACTCTGCTTGTGACAGGGGGAAAGGAAACTGGTTGTGAGCAGCAGGGAGGGGCAATTGAATGCAAGCTTAACAAAACAAATGTAGCTTGTTATTTGCCTACAATATGACACCGCTCTTGTCTATGCTCTGGCCAACGTTTAAAATGGCACCCTATACAGTATAGTGCACTAACTTTTATCAGGGCCCTTAGGCCACTGGTTAAAGGTAGTGCCCTTTATAGGGAATAGAGTGCCATTTTGGATGCAATGTGGTCTGCATCACCAGGTTGAGATGACACTGCACTCAGGTGTGGCAGGGCAGAGTAGGGCAGAGATTTGGATATTTAGTTGCAGGTTATCACGTCCAGCACCTGTGACAGACACAACACACCACACCTCAGAGGACAGAGACACTGCATCAATTGGCTACAGGTGAGTTAAATAGTTACATTTTTATTTTTAAATCTCAGTTGATATAGATGAATGTAGTTGTGAACAAAAACATAACAATATATGAAAATATATGGACACATTTTGATATTTCGTCACGTTTAGAAAGTGATCATGTGTAGTGCATATGTTAACTAGAGATTATCTTTCTTAATTTAGCTTGCTCAGGTTTTTTGTGTGCTTTATTGTGATTTTAACGCATCTAGTTGACGGTACTCAGAATTTTTTATTTTATTTTTTAAAACAGGTAAAACTACACTAACTATTGCAGTGGCAATAGCATGATTATATGTGCATATTTAAGTAAAGAATGAAAATATTGTGAGAGAAATACTTTGCAGTGTCTTTCTGCTTGTATAACAATCCTCCCTCCCTTCTCTCTCTCTCTCTACCTCTCTCTCTATCTCTCTCTCTATCTCTCTCTCTCTCTCTACCCCTCTCTCTACCTCTCTCTCTCTCTCTCTCTTTATCTACAGTCAATGACACGTCCACATCTCCTGTCTCCCTCATTGATCCGGGTGAACAAGGTGTCCATGTGATAAGTTATATCCCCATGCTTACTGCTTCCTATGCAATCAACATCATCCTGGGTCTCCCCACCAATGTCTACATCCTGTGGCTGATACTGACTGGAGCTGGAGGGACGATGGCCTCAGAGTTCTTCCCTCTCAACCTGACCCTGTCTGAGGTTCTCCTCTGCGTCTTTAATGCCGTCCGCATAGCTGACCAATATGTCCAATCTGATCTTGTCCACAAAGCTGCTGCTTTTTCTTTTGGGTTCATTTTCTCTGGTCGTCCCCTGTTCCAGTGCTGTATCTGTTTAGAGCGCTACCTGGCGGTGGTCCATCCTGTGGTCTTCCTGAAGTACAAACCCCTGAGATACAGGATGGGGTGTTGCAGTGTTGTCTGGCTGATGGTTCTTGGGTCCTGCTGTCTAAGTTTGTTTGAGAACTTTTCTGCAGTATCACACTACTCTTTCCTTAGCCAGTCTCTGATTTATTTTTCTCTGATGTCATTCTGCTGTCTCTCAGTACTCTGGGCTCTGAAACGTCCAGGGCCAGGGGATGGGGACAGGGAGGGGACAAACAGCATTAAGATGAAGGCCTTTAAGATCATTTTGATTGTCCTGGTTTATACTGTGGTGTCTCAACTCCCACTAGTACTGGTGTTATCGGTTAAAAGTTACATTCCCTACATAAACTTTTCTTTAGGTATGTCAATTTGTTTCTGCGTTATTGTAATCTCTGGGTTTGTGCAGCCCCTCCTCTTCCTCCACAGGGTTGGGAAGCTGCCCTGTATCAGAGGTCTCTAAGACAAAAAGTATAAATCTGTTAAACCCATTAATGCTTTAAAAATGTCTTATACAGTATATCTTTATATTTAATTTGAATTTTTGAATTTAAATGTATAATATTATTCAAAATGGATTTTATTGTTTTCCAATTCATAATGTTGAAATGTATTTCCAATTTAATCAGTAGCCTAGAAAGTGATGGTTTGATTTCCAACTCTATAGATTCTGTGTAGATAATGTTGGGTCTGCAGTTCATGAACCCACACAGAGTGTAAACCAGCCCAAGTACTACTCAAATCGTCCATATGTAGCAAAACTATTGTGATATATAGGCTGGGATTCAAAACAATAGCGCTTGTAGACAATGCAGCTTTTAAAGGGAATGGAACCGCATTCACTGATATGGCATTCAAGATAAACGCTTCCGATGTTGGCTCAACTTGGAAATGTCAAGCGGGATATAGCACAGCTTGGAATTGAATCCTGGCCATAATGTACCCGTGTGTTAAAAGACCTGGTGATATGTTATTGGCAGAGAGACACACCATTCAGCTGGCTAATGCAGAAACAGACTGGTACCAAGCTTTTACATTGTATTCTCGTGAAAGTTAGATTGTAAATGTTGTTGGGTTGATGAGATTAAATACATACTTATTAAGGAGCTCCCTGTCTGTCTGCTTTAAAGAGGATAAATAA